>NW_027673044.1:0-15000 GCF_964194105.1 Spermophilus citellus
CTCTCTCTCTCCCTCCCTCCCTCCCTCCCTCCCTCCCTCCCTCCCTCCTCTTCCTGTTGCTGAAAGCTTGGCCCAATCCAATAAGGATGGCAAGGTCTTTTTTGACACAGGAAAAAAGGCTTATGGCAGCGCTGGCAAAGCAAAAACTGGGGGACTCTTGTCCCCAAAGGCTGTGATTCTGCATGTCAGCAACAACAGGAGGTTTTCTAGAGGAGATTCAAAGGCCACCTTGCACTTCTCCCTGGCCTCAGTTGTCATTCGGCTTCTTACTTTTGATAAGACTCATTTCTGACGTCCTCTGGTCTCCAAAGTCTACATGACTTCATGACCATGCTGGGCGTGGACTCAAGGACAGATAAGTCTGCCTAAAACAGGGAAGAAAGGTGATATGATTTCCCCTGGATTGAATCCAGAAGTGCCTAACCACCACCACGGACTTACACCTCAATTTTTTTTTTTTTTTTTTTGAAAAGGGGTGTTCCCTCGATTGCTCATGTTGGCCAACATCAAAGGAGACAACATCCTATCTCATCTCCGTCTGTGATAACACCTGCGGTGGTGTTATCACATGGGGTGAGGGGGGTGTCCTTCCCCTTCCCCTTCCCCTTCCCTCTCCTTTCTCTATTTGCTGGTTAAAGCTCCAGGTCTCTGGAGGTCGGTTGCCTGAGTACTCCCGGGACCTCACCTTCTCTCGTGAGTAGCTGAGGTGGCGGTTGCTGGACACTGTCTCACCATTCTGATCTTTCACTACTCTCACTGTTCTCTCCCAGGACTTTTGGATCGACTTCCTTCTTCCAAGGATGGTGGAATGACGACAAAGGCGATGGTATTGAAGATTTGGAACTCTTTTTGTTTTGTTTTGTTTTGCTTTGTTTTTTTTTTTTTTTTTTTTGGGGGGGGGGTGGTTGTTTTTCCTCCCGGATGGCTGTCAAACCTGCAGCAGCACACACATCGGTCCATCTCGAAGTGGAGAATCTCTAAAGGATCTTCAGGGAAAGCGTGGACAAGGAGGATGCAGTCCCGGGAGACTCTTGACAGGAGATGGGAAATCCCCGCCCCCCAATCCCCCCCCCCCATTTCTTCTGGAAAATACCTAATACCAATAAAGGCAGGACGAAATGCAGCACTGGCTGGCTGAGGTTTATATAGCGCCGAGTAGTTCTACAGGTAAAATTGGATCCCAGAGCAACTGTGCAGTTACTCAGGGTCCTCGCCTTTCCCAGCTGTCCCCTATGGGACCGAAGCTGCTCCCTCCCCTAAGGCTTTCTCAGTTGGCTCATCCTCCACACTTAGGAGCGGTGAAGGTGGGACACACGTTTTAGGCTGGCTTGGCCTCTTCAGTCGGATCTCATCTTGCCACCGGGTCAGAAACACAAGCATAGACACGTGGATGTTTCCACCCTGTGGAACTTGGGAGTTCACAGTGAGTGGTCTGCGGTCTGAAAAGGGCAGCCTCCTTAGTTGCGGTCACTGAACGCGAGGTGGCGCAAAGCTACCGTCGTTTTGGAAGGCCTGCCTGAGTTCCATTTCCAGTTTCGATAGAATCTATCTAGATATAGAGAGAGAGAGATAGACAGACTTAGATATCTCTCTCTCTATCCATATACAGATCGCTAAGCTGCGAGCCTCCGCCGCGTCATATCTTCCTCTCTTCCCTCAGCCTACTGAGTCCCTGGAAAGACAGATGGGCACGGGCCTCAGTGCCTGCTCTGTTGTTCCCCCGCCCCCGCCCCCCTCCATACAGTAAAGTCCTGGAAGCACTGGGGGGTGGGGGGGGGACAAACCGCTTTCACCCCTGGTATCTGATCACTTTCCTTAGCCTTTAACATGCCCCAACTGGGAGATAGCCTCTGTGCCTCTGCCCGACCCTTGGAATTTGAACTAGAATCCACACTTCCCCCATCCCACTCACTCCAATTCCCCAGCAGTAGTCCCTCCCGAGGCTGTCACCACTAGAGGTCCGTAGTAAACACCTTCCCCCACCCCTGAGAGGAGTTATCCTGGGTGAGGTGAAGAGAGAAACAAACAAAAACAAAACAGTGATGTTTCCCGTTTGTGTTTGTGTGTGTGTGTGTGTGTGTCTGTCTGTCTGTCTGTCTGTCTGTCTGTCTGTCTAGTGTGTACCTGTCTGCTGCGCACAAAACCCAAGCAGGATGAATTTGGGCCTGGGGGAAGGAGAGGGAGGCCCTTCCTGGGTTTACTTTCGGGGAAGAAGAGACAAAGAGACGAAGGAAAAAAGGTGAGGGTGTTGCCCAGCCATCAAGACCGTTTGTGGACCAATGCCCAAGGCCCTGCCCTGGGTTTCTTCCCCAGCCTAGCATCACAAAAGAAACAAAAGTAGTGAACAAAGAGAGACTCAAACAACCAAAACAGGCAAGGAAATCTCATCTCAAAGTGCCCACCACGGGAAAGGAAAAAAAAAAAAAAAAACATTCAAGACCCCCGGCCCGTGCTGGACAGCGTTAGAGCGCTCGCCTAGCATATCCGAGGAGGCCCTGGGTTCGATCCTCAGCTCCAGATAAAAAGAAATTAATAACATAAACGCATTCTTTCCAACTAGGCCAAATAAATAAATAAAAGAAATCAAGACACTAGAAGAGACCTTGCCGGGGCTGGGGATGTGGCTCAAGCGGTAGCGCGCTCGCCTGGCATGCGTGCGGCCCGGGTTCGATCCTCAGCACCACATACAAATAAAGATGTTGTGTCCGCCGAGAACTAAAAAATAAATATTAAAAAATTCAAAAAAAAAAAAAAAAAAAAGAAGAGACCTTGCCCACACAGAAAAAGGGCGGGGGTGGGGGTGGGGTGGGGTGGGGTGGGGTGGGGGGAGATCAAGATGGAAATCACTCTACCCTTGGCATCCAATAGCCGAATACGTCTCCCCATACTCATGTCAGGGTTTCCTTGGTGGGGATGGAACCAGAAACCAGCCCCTCACGCAGGCTCATCCTAGACCCTGGAACCGGGGACTGAACACAGACACAGTTGACCACTGAGCTAAACCAACATCCCCTTTTTGTAAAGATATTTTTATGCATTTTGGGTCAATCCATTGATTTATGAGTTGAACCCAGAAGCACTCACTTGACCACTGACTGAGCCACATCCTCATATTCAATTTATCTATCTATCTATCTATCTATCTATCTATCTATCTATCTATCTATCTGTTTGTTTTCTTGCTTGCTCGCTTGCTTGTTCTAGTTAAAACTTGGTCCCGGGGTTTCAAAACCTGACTTCCAGACCACTCACGTATAAAGGAATCGAGCCTTTATGAAAGCACAACTAGCGGCGACTGACCAGAAGGACATACAGCTGTTCCCCTGACCGGCCTCAAACCATTGCAAGGGTGCTCCTTATAAGCCTGAAACCTGCAAAAGGGACGTTTTGGGGGGGAGGGGGCGTCTAGCTCATGCAAGCAAGCCAAGTTACAGAAGCTGGAGAGTGAAGTCAGGCGGAGGGACGCTCAGCCGATCGATCGCAAGCAGCCTAGCCACTCCAGTGACAGAAGCAGCGTAGCCCCGTTATGGGCTAGTTACGGAAACAACGTCCCACGTTCTTAAAGGTTTCTATAGCAAAAGGAAAAGAACATCTTGCCCCAGTCATGACCCTTCTACTTGCTTTTACTGTCACAAGCTTTCTTTTGGAGACAGGGGTCTCGCGAGGTTACTTTCGCCATGAGCTTACGATCCTTCTCTCAACCTCCTCCTGATCCTGGGGGGGGGGGGGGGCGAAAGGACAGACATGAACCCCCAACCCATGCCTGGCTAAGCCTTGCATTTTAATTTTTTTCCCCTTTAATTTTTTGAGTTGTAGATGGATGGACACAACATCTTTACCTCATTGGCTTGTTTGTCCCTTCGTTTTGGGTTGTGTGGTGCTCAGGATCAGGATCCGATCCACCGCTCCACACGTCCCGGGCCAGTGCTCTACTACCGAGCTAAAACCCTAGCCCAAGCTTTGCATTCTAGAATGCATACATACGTTTCCTTCTACGCCGAAGGGACACAGACACATTGATTGTACAACAAGCCCAGAGATCTTCACATCACAGTTGCCTAGAAGTCCTACATACATTCATGGACCTTTGACTTTGGAAGCCACGTTCAGAATCTATGACTCTGGCCAGATAACTGCCACGATGTGGTTTTTGCTCACCAACAGTTGGACCTAGGTGAACAGCTTGGACTCAAGTGGACAGATACTCTTATGCATTCAGGAAACAGTGCCACTCACCTGGTACAGGAGTGTTCTTTCAACAAACGATCACAAAGCCCTTACTTATTCAATCAAAACTGACAGATGTGAAAACTGGTCATGAATGAATGGCACAGATCTTTTTATTTATTTTTTTATTTTTTAGAGAGTGAGAGACACAGAGAGAGAGTTTTTTAATATCTATCTATTTAGTTAGTTAGTTAGTTAGTTAGTTAGTTAGTCAGTCAGTCAGTCAGTCAGTCAGTCATTCAGTCAGTTAGTTTTCGGCGGACACAACATCTTTGTTTGTATGTGTGTGGTGCTGAGGATCGAACCCGGGCCGCACGCATGCCAGGCGAGCGCGCTACCGCTTGAGCCATATCCCCAGCCCCAAGCACAGATCTTTTTTTTTTTTTTTTTTAATCTGAATGTTACACCGAATTCATGTGTTAGAACTTCCACATGTGTCACTGACTATGGGATAAGTTTAGAGCTTCGGTACAATACACGTTCTAAGAAAAAGGGCACTAATTGGTGACCTCTCATGTAGGAAACCTTTATGTCGTCTTTAAGTGTACCCACTTTTGAATAATGATAAAAAAATCTCTCACACACAGCATACTACTCTAGTCCCCAGATGTGCACACATCTCCAGTGACAGAGATGTGGGGTGATTCAGGAGAATCACAAGACTAAGCCCAGCCTCAGCAACTTATGGAGCCCTGCGGTAATGAGAGAGAGAGAGAGAGAGAGAGAGAGAGAGAGAGAGAGAGAGAGAGAGAGAGGCGCGCGCGTAGGTTTTGGGGGGTGTTGCTCAGAGGCAAAGCATCTCAGAAGGAAGAGGGGGAATTTATTATAATAAAAAAACATAAGAACTGAACCTTTACAGCAACAAAACTCTGACGACTCTGCTGACACTCTGTTGTTTTAACCCATCCGAGGCCTAGCAAGTTTATCTAACAGAAAATGTGATTTTCTGGATGGAAATTCTAAATATTTGGTAGCCAATGAGCAGATAACCCACCCTGAAAGTCAATGTAGCTTCACCTATGATTAGGGAGGGGGAGGGAAGGGAAAAGAGGAAGGAAAAAGGATATGGGTTTTAACATGAGCCTCAGTGGCTGAGCAGTGAGACTTATACTCAAAGCATATAAAGTGGACCCCTGTTACATTTCCTGACCCCCACCACCACCTCCCCCCCCCTTTCCTTGATTTGACAGTTGGGAGAACATTTTTTTAAAAAGACAAAAAAGGACAAACAACAGCAGCGACAACCACAACAGAAACAACAACTCTTCTTGATTCTCAGTAACATAGTTTATAGTTTTCATGGTTTTTGGTTTGTTTGTTTGTATGTAATTTTAAAAAATCAGAAGAAATTATTGGTATTCATTGCATATGGAGTGACCCATGTTAGCTGGGATCTTATCTCTCGGTTGCAAGGGGGGGGGGTGCAAGGGGGGGAGGGGTCGGTGTTGGTGATGGTGGCAAAAAGCAACCTGGAACCTGCTTTACCTAGGCTACTGGTTTGATAAAGTCTTCCTTGCATGGATGTGTTGTAGGGACAGATGAGGCAAGGCACCGACGGGACAGAGCAGGAAACGGTTTTATTTGGCTGCTGCCAGGTTCAGAGGACACGGCTGTTGCTGTCATGAATGAATCCCCTGAACCCGGAGTTCCGGTAGTTTCAGAGTTTTCTACCGAGCGTGTAAGGGGAGGGGCTCGGAAATTCATGGTCTGCAGAAGTTCACATAAAAGCAGCTTTTTCTCTCACTGTTCTGGGCACGTTAACCCTTCGAGGACAACACCTGAGAAGGGGAGAGCTTCTTCTCCCCTGTCTAGTCTCCCCCTGCCAGCTGTCACCACGGAGTCCAGTTGGTAACTTCTCGTATCTTAAAAATGTAGGCCTCCCTCTCTGTGAAGCCCAGCTCAAGGCCAGAGGCCTTGTTTGCACATTTCTTCAAAGTACTATTCTGGGGATACGTTGGTGAAAAACTAGTAAGGGGGTGTCCAGCACCTGGAGTGCTGGTGTCTTCTCGGCCAGTGGCCAAGTAAACAGGGCGACACGAAAACAGGAAGTTTATCCACCTTGAATTCTTTTGCAGAGACTCTTCTGCTGACAGACCTAAAACCAGTCTGGGTGAAGATTTCTGAAGAGGCCCAGTTAAGACTTTTCAGTGGAGAGAGGGGGTGCCACTTCAGATAATGAATCGCAGAGACACATTGGACTGACCCAAACATATCACGTATTTTAAGATTCTACTCATTCAGGGCAAAGAGTAAGCAGTTTTACCTAACAATAGTTTGGTTTCAAAAGGCTTTTTTTTTTTTTTTTTTTTTTTTTTTTTTTTAATCTAATCCCCTGCTTTTCCCTTAGAGCTCTTCTCTTTTCTCTTAGAAAACTCTACTCTTAGTCAGAGGTCCAAATCTCCATTCAAATGACACAGGGAAAAAAAAAATTCTCTCAAGCACTTGGACCCCTCCTGCCCCAAACCAAAAATTTCTGGGTGATCAATGAATTTAAAAGGCAGGAAGAATGAATCATTAACAGAAATGAACATAACCACAGTTACTACTTTGTAAGAATTGGAAAGAATGACCCAGGGCAGAGCCTCCAATTGAAACACTGTAATTATTAGACAACAGACAGACAGACAGACAGACAAAAACCCTGAAGTACAAGAGACTCTCTCCTTCTCTCTCTATAACTTACACACACACACACACACACACACACACACACACACACACACATTTCCCTTTCTTTCTCCACACCAAACTCTTTTTAATCACTTGATTTTCAGTTTCTCACTTAGTGGAGCACCACCCCTTTTCTTTAGGATCAATCTCCTCCTAGGTTTCTTTTTATACCAAAGGGGGGGGGGGCAAGTTACACATGATCCAGGAGAAGGAGGCCAAAGCGATCAGGTTATTAAGGAACATCAGGAGAGAGAAATTAAATGCTGGTGGACACATTGAACAAATGCTCTGAAACAAATGATATTCAAATTACCCTCTTAGTTTAGTTTTAAACCGAACGGTCAGCATCAATGCAGAGTTAGAGAGACAAACTGACCCTTAAAACAGATACGGGAAGCCATACTGGAATTTGAAACATGCCGGGAATTGTGAACAGCCTGGAGAGGCCGTATTTTTCTTCCTTCAGGGGCAGCGGGAGGGAGAGACTTTGCACTGCCTGTTGTTATGTAAATTAGAACTGAGACCTGCCCCAAGCAAGCCCGGTTTAGTGTAAGAATCTTACTTCCCCGCCCTGATAACTGGCACCCCAGCCTGGCAGAAAACAAATTTTCCCTTGCAGACAAAGTGGTAGGAACCCAAAGTGGCTGGAACCCCCCCCCCCAAAAAAAAAAAAAAAAAAGAACACAATGGCACAGAGAAGGAATAGTACAAGTACCTGCTTTATCTAGGCTACTGGTTTGATAAAGTGGACACTTTGTTGGGGGTATTTCAATCTCACCTTGACCCCTGACCTGCCCCTCTCAAGAGTTTGTGAAAGATGGATGCTGCTATTTCTCCCTGAGGTTTGTGAATGTACAGGTTTATACTTTCTTTGGGTTTAATCCCGTTCTTGAAATGAATCCTGGCAGTGGCCAACATGCCCGACCTCCAGATCACTTTTGTGGTGTTCAGAGAAGAGTTGTGGTGTGATTTCATCTTTTAGACTTTGTCGAGATTTGGTCGATGTTCCATTCTACGGTCAACTTTGGTAAACATTCCGTATTCACCTTAAAAGAAGGTCTGCTGGGGCTGGGGTTGTGGCTCGGTGGTAAAGCACTTGCCTTGCGTGTGTGAGGCCCTGGGTTCGATCCTCAGTACCACATAAAAATAAATAAATAAATAAAACAAAGGTATCGTGTCCAACTGCAACTAAAAAATAAATATTAAAAAAAAAAAAGAAAAAAAGAAAAGAAGAAGGTCTGCTGTGTAGTGGTGGCCTTGCAGTGTTCTGAACATGCCCATCAGGTGTGGGTTGTTCGTGATGTACTTCTGCTGTCCTTTGTTACTGATTATTTATTGATGGCCTGTGTCATCAGCTGCGAAGGGATGAGTGTGCTCCTCTCTTTGCCATCATTGATTTATCCATCTTTTCTTTTAATTCTCTCTGGTTTTCATGTAGGTATTTATTTATTTTTTTCTAAACATTTTTTTTTTTTTTTAGCTGTAGATGGACACAATGTCTTTATCTTGACTTATTTATTTTTATGTGGTGCTGAGGATCGAACCCAGGGCCTCACGAATGCAAGGCAAGCACTCTACCACTGAGCTACAATCCCAACCCTCATGTAGGTATTCTGAGGTTATTGAATGACTTGCACACTACCTTAAGATTGTTGAATGCTTCCTCAAAGATCTGACTGTTTATCAATGTGCTCTGTTCCTCCTACGCCTGGCAGTGATTGTCTTGTGTGTACCTTGAAGTCATACTGAAAATAAATAAGTGACTGAGTACAGTGGCCTATGCCTGTCATCCCAGATGCTTCTCTCTCTCTCTCTCTCTCTCTCTCTCTCTCTCTCTCTCTCTCAGCTGAGGCAGGAGGATCGAGAGTTTAAAGCCACCCTCAGCAAAAGTGAGACACTAAGCAACTCAGTGAGACCCTGTCTCGAAGTAACATACTAGATGGGTAGGGCTAGGGGATGTGGCTCAGTAGTCAGTGAGTGCCCCTGAGTTCAATCCCTGTTTACAGGCCTCCTCCAATAAATAAACAAACAGATTAAAAAATAAATAAATATGTTTATTTGGTCTATTTAGGTGATGATGATGATGATGATGATTTTAATGTGGTGCTGGGGTTGAACCCTGTGCCTCATGCGTACCACTGAGCCACAACACCAGAATGACAACACCATGAAGTGCTCTTGCTCAGACTGTGGTCTCCTGTGTGGCTGGGGAGGGCAGGGGTTGGGTCCATTTAGGGCTGACAGATATTGTTGCCCTGCTACTTCTTAGATGAGACAGTGCGTAATATGTGCACACAGATAAAAATGCAGGTAGAGATGGCAAGCTTTCTCCAGCTTTATTTATCCCAGAGCATGTGGTGTTTCAGTCTAGGGCAACAGACCATGCTTTTTAGCCAAGGCAGCCTCTCTTAGAGCCCTGTTACAGCTTCTTATTACCAAGTGCCTAAATGTAAAATTTGGCTCTGTGATATTGATAGATCAATAAAAATAAACACACACACACACACACACACACACACACACACACACACACAAAATAAAATAAAATAAAATAAAATAATAAAAAAAGGTAAAATGGCCAAACAGACAAAATAGAACTCCACAAGCAAGAATCCTTTTTCCTATTAGGATTAGTATTCTTTTTTTTTTTTTTCCCTGTTTCGTAGTATGTTGTCGGTGGACAGCACACCTTCTTTCGATGTGTTCCTTTTTGTATGGCGTGCTAAGGCTCAAACTCTGTGCTAGGCCGGCCCTCTGCCACTGACCCAAAGACACAGACAGCCCCTAGACAAGAAAGGATTCTCAGAGGCTGGTCATCTTCCATTTTTTTTTTTTTTTTTTTTTTTGTACAGAAAAAGGAGGAAACACAAAGCCCAAAGAACAGCAGATCAAATTCCCAAGCAACCGATTTCAAACTGATTTTTACATGTTTCTGTCAATTCCTACATTGTCTGGATGGATCCAACCGTGGCCTATCAGTCTGCCTGTGTAATTGTGGCTTCACGTGGTGGTTTCGGTTTTGAACTCCCACACCGCCCGCCCGTGTCCCCCGCCGGATTCTCTAGGGGTGCTGGGCAGACTGCCGGTGCCTCCCGCTGCTGCGGGGGACCCTGGGGGGGGGGGAGGCGGCGGCTGGTGGGACGTGTCCGGGTGACTTTCTACGACCCCTGCGGAGCGGATCACGCTGACACGTCCCTTCAGCCTGATTTGGTTGACGGTTTTCGAGCTCCCCCTGGTGGCCGCTTTTATGGGAGCGTCTTAATCCACTTCTGAGAAGTATCTGTTCAGGTCCTTGGCCCATGGATTGATTGGATTATTTTTTTTTTAATATTTTTTATTTTTTTTTAGTTCTCGGCGGACACAACATCTTTGTTGGTATGTGGTGCTGAGGATCGAACCCGGGCCGCACGCATGCCAGGCAAGCGCGCTACTGCTTGAGCCACATCCCCAGCCCAAGATTGATTGGATTATTTGTTTGATTCTTTTTTTTTTTTGGCTTCCTGTCCCCCTCCCCCCCACCCGCGTTGTTGTTGTTTCGATCTGGGGCAAGGGCCCACGCTTTTTAGCCTTGGCAGCCGCTCTTAGAGCCCTGTTACAGCTTCTGATTACCAAGTGCCTAAAGGTAAAATTTGGCTCTGTGACCCAATGGAAAATGACTTGCCATTCAAGAATATGCTCATTTCTTAGGGAAAACAACAGCAGCAGCCGCAACAGAAACAGCACCCCCCCCCAAAAAAAAAAAAGTCAGGTAAATAAATAGATAAGTAAAAACACAAATACAAATAAGAATTAATGGGCTGGAGATGTGGCTCAAGTGGTAACGCGCTCCCCTGGCATGCGCGGGGCGCTGGGTTCGATCCTCAGCACCACATAAAACAAGATAAAGATGTTGTGCCCACTGGATACTGAAAAATAAACATTAAAAAATATTCTCTCTCTCTCTCTCTCTCTCTCTCTCTCTCTCTCTCTCTCTCTTTCTCTCTCCCCCCCCACCCCGTCTTTAAAAAAGAAACATAAGACATAAATAAAAGTTAAAAAAGGGGCTGGGGATGTGGCTCAAGCGGCAGCGCGCTCGCCTGGCATGCGTGCGGCCGGGGTTCGGCCCTCAGCACCACATACCAACAAAGATGTTGTGTCCGTCCGCCGAAAACTAAAAAGTAAATATTAAAGTTCTCTCTCACTCTCTCTCTCTCTCTCTCTCTTTTTTTTTTTTTTTAATCTCAGCTAATTTTTTTTTTTAAAGAGAGAGTGAGAGGGAGAGAGAGAAAGAGAGAGAGAGAATTTTTTTTTCTTAATATTTATTTTTTAGTTCTCGGCGGACACAACATCTTTGTTGGTATGTGGTGCTGAGAATCGAACCCGGGCCGCACGCATTCGAGGCGAGCGCGCTGCCGCTTGAGCCACATCCCCAGCCCATCTCACTCTCTCTTAAAACAAAACAAACAAAAAAAGATAATGTGGCCAGACAGACAAAATAGAACTCCACAAGGAAAAATCCTTTTTCCTATTATGATCAGTATTCTTTTTTTTCTTTCTTGGAGTAGTCGTAGGTGGACAGCACGCCTTCTTTGTTCCTTTTTGTATGCCGCGCTAAGGCTGAAACCCAGTGCCTCCTATAGTGCTAGACCGGCCCTCTGCCACCGAACCACAGACATAGAGGAGGAAGGATTCTCAGAGGCTGTTCATCTTCCTGTTTTTTTTTTTTTTTTTTTTTTTTTGACCCAATGAGTCAAGTCACTCTTGCAATTATCCACTATTATGTGAAAGACACTTGTCTGGAAAGATTGTTACAAGGGAACTTCCCGGAGATGCCTCTGCATTTATTAGAAAAATCTTAAATGGGTCCATTATCCTTATTGACTGACTTTATTATATTCTATCTTATTAACTGTGACCAAACAGGAAAAACAAACTCTTTCTGTTTTTTCTCTTTTTTCCGTTTTGTAGATAGATTGTATATCACTTCTGAGAAGTGTTTGTTTACCTTCTCAGAGGCTGTTCGTCTTCCCGTTTTTTTTTTTTTTTTTTTTTGGTACAGAAACAGGCGGGAACCCCAAGCCCAAAGACCAGCAGATCGAATTCCCAAGCCACCGATTTCAACGGGTTTTTCCACGTTTCTGTCAATTCCTCCATTCTCTGGATGGATCCGACCTGTGGCCTAGCAATCTGCCTAACGGTGGCTTCACCGTGGTGGTTTCGGTTTTGAAGTCCCACGCCGCCCGTGTCCCCCGCCGGGTTCTCTTGGGGTGCCGGGCCGATCTGCCTGCGTCTCGCGCCCGCCGCCGCGCGGGGCCCTGGCGGGGCGACCCGGCTGGTGGGACGTGTCCGGGTGACTTTCTACGACCCCTGCGGAGCGGATCCCGCTGACACCGACCGAGGTTCCGCGTCCCTTCCGCCTGATTCGGTTGACGGTTGTCGAGCGCCACCTGGTGGCCGCTTTGATGGGAGCGTCTTATCCTCGGAAGTCGCCAAGGCGTGGTATTCGGCGGCTGTGGCCGAGACGGAGTTCCAGGAGCTGGGCGGCGCCGGCGGAACTGTCTCGGTCGCGCTGGGCTGGGCCGGGGTGGCCCGTCGGCGGGATATTGGACCGGCAGGCTTAGTGTGTGTGTCGGTTGTCTCCTCTCCCTGCCGGCTCCGGGCCGCGGGCGCCTCGGGTGGCGGTCTGAGCGGTTCCTTCGGGGGCACGGGCTGCTTCGCTTTGCCCGGTCTGGGTCGGCCGCCGCGACTTCGGTCTTCTTTTTCTCCCGCTTCCTCTCCCTCTCTCCCGTGGGTTTTGGCCGAGGGGCTGCGCCGGGCGGGCCGGAGGGGTGTGCCGGCCCGGCCTTCCCGCGTTCCCTCCTTGGGGGCCGCTGCCCGGGGCTTGTCCTGACGGCTGCGCCCGGCGTCCTCCGGTGGTGGGTCGGCTTGGCGTGTTCCCCGGCCGCCCCCCGCCCCCGCCCCCGATCCCGCTCGTGGCGGATGGTGGTCCCCGCCTCTCGTTTACGCCTTCGTCCACGAGGGTCGACCAGTTGTCCCTGGGGGCTCTGGATCTCGGTGATGGGCTCGATTTCGCGGTCCGCCGACCGTGACCCTCTTCGGGGAGGGCGGCAGTGGTGAGCGAACTGTTCCCCGTCGCCCCGGTCGCGGTTGTTTGGGCCCGAGTTGGCCGTTTTGTGCCATCGGGTAGGTGCTGACACGTTGTCCTCTGGCGTGTGCCGCCAGAGGGAGGGGGCTTGGGCCTCCGGGTGCGCGCGGGGCTCTGGGCCGATGGGGTGGCCCGGACCCGTTCCCTCTTGAGCCGTCTGCCTCGGGCCTGCGTGCGACGGCTCTTGGGCGCGCCCGGGGCGCCCTCGCGGTGGTTGCCACCTCCGGCCGGCCGGTCTCCCGGCGCCGGAGGGCGGCGGGGGAAGGTGGCGGGTGGTCCTTTACCGCCCGTGCGCTCCCCGCTGCGGGCACCGAGGGCTTTGTGACGACGCTCGCTTCCATGGCTCCGAGCCGCGTGTCAGGCGTTCCCCGTTCCGTGTCGTCGCCCGCCCTCCCTGGGGCGTGGGGCCGGCGAGGCCGTTAGCAGGCTCCTCTTGGAAGCGGTCCTCGCCGGGTCTCCCCCTGCTCCCCGGGCCTCTCCCGCCCACTCTGCTGATCGATGTGGTGACTTTGCGCTCTCCCGGGCCGGACCAAAGCCGCGCCAGGCGAGGGACGGACATTCATGGCGAATGGGCCAGCTCTTCTCGTCCTGCCCGCGGGCCCCTCGCCTCGCCTCCCCGCCCCTTCGCGGTGCGGGGAAGGGCGGGGGTGCGGAACCCGGCCTCGACCTCGCTCCTGGGGTCCTCTGACGTAGCGGGTGCTTCCCGCTCGCCGCCCGCTCTGGGCGGCCGAGGGCCGTGTGCGCGGCCCTCCCCGCGTCGGGGAGGGCTGCCGCCGTGCTGCCTCGGCGCGACGGCGCGCCTCTGCTTCGGTGCTCCTGGGGCGCTCCGGGTCGTCTCCTGAGGTGCCTGAGGCTGAGCCGGTGTGTGCCGTTCCCGGTCCCGGCGCCGCTGCCGCGGCCGGCCGCCGCCTCGCCGTCGGTCTCGCCCCGCCTGCGGGGGTTTCTGAGGCGAGTGCCTGAAGGGAAGAGAACGGTGTTGCTTCGTTCGGGGGATCGAGGCGGTGAGCTCGGCGGCGTTGCCCGTTCCCTCTCCTGGGGGGAGCGGGTCGCGTTGTCGTCCCCGGCGCCGAGTGGCGCGGGGAGTGTCAGGCGAGCGGGCGCCCGCGCGCTCTTCCCTCCCTCCGGTGGGGGAGAGGAGCTGCTGCCCGGGCGTGCGAGCGATTGTGGCGGGACGCCGAGCTGGGGCCGGTCCGGCCCCTGAGGCGATGGGGCTTTGGGTGTCCCCGGCCGCGAACGCTCGAGGAGCCTTGTGCTTGCCCATACCGCAGATCCCCCCTCGTTGTCTCGGCGGCCGGTTGGGAGAGGGGCCGGGTTGGGTGCGGCCCACCCTCAGTGAGGAACGTTTCTCTAGCGATCCGTGAAGGGCGTGCCTCGTGTGGGGTACCGGATTCCCCCGTTGGCCGCCCCCTGCCTCGTGCGTTGCGCTACCGTCGGTGGTGTGTGTAGGCGAGAGTCCCCCCCTCCCCGCCGTCTGGGAGGGCAGGGGTCCGCCGGCCCCCCGCGGGTGGGGGCCGAGCGCCTGCTCTCTGTGCCTACCGCGGCCCACGCCTCCCCCCTTCGAGTCGGGGGAGGGTTCCCGCTGGGCCCGGCCGGGCCTCCTGGCGCACGTGGGGCCACCGTGTGGGACGCTGGCGTGCCGCGTGTGTGCGCGCGGCGGCGGTGGGGCTCTGTTCGCGCGGCCGGGGGTTGAGGGGCCCCGTCCCTCTTTCCCCCTCGCCCGCTGCGAGTGGCCCTCTGCCCGCTCCCGGTCCCGGGCCGGCGGGCGGCCTGCGTGCGTGTGCGCTGGCCCGGGGCGCGGCCGCCGCGGCCCCCCCCCCGGGAGCGTTCCGCGGGCGGGGTGGTGAGCGAGCGGACCCTGGAGCTGGAGAGACCCAGGTCGTGGGACTCGACCGGCCCGAGGTTGTGGCGTTGCATGCTGGCGTTCGGAGGCCAGGCGCGTCTCGTCGCGTGGAGGGCCACCCTGTGGTGGCGGGGCGGCG
>NW_027673044.1:27500-42500 GCF_964194105.1 Spermophilus citellus
ATAAATTTTTAAAAAAATATTTACTGTTTAGTTTTCGGTGGACCCAATATCTTTATTATTATTTTTTTTAAACTTTTTTTTTTAATTTTGTTTTTAAAGAGAGAGAGAGGAGAGGAGAGAATTATTTATTCATTTATTTATTTATTTATTTATTTTTAAGAGAGAGTGAGGGGGGGAAGAGAATTATTTAATTATTTATTTATTTATTTATTTATTTAAGAGAGAGTGAGAGAGGAGAGAGAGAGAGAGAGAGAGAGAGAGAGAGAGGAGAGAAGAGAATTATTTGTTTATTTATTTATTTTTAAGAGAGAGTGAGGGGGGGGAGAGAATTATTTATTTATTTATTTATTTAAGAGAGAGTGAGAGAGGAGAGCGAGAGAGCGAGAGAGAGAGAGAGAGAGAGAGAGAGAGAGAGAGAGAGAGAGAATTTTTAATATTTATTTTTAGTTCTCGGCGGACACAACATCTTTGTTGGTATGTGGTGCTGAGGATCGAACCCGGGCCGCACGCATGCCAGACGAGCGCGCTACCGCTTGAGCCACATCCCCAGCCCTAAACTTATTTTTATTTATTTAGTTTTTATTTGGTGCGATCTAACCCAGCGCCCCATGCTACCAGTTGAGCCACACACCCAGCCCCTAAGTTTCACCCTCCCCCCCTTCTCTCTCTCTCTCTCTCTCTCTCTCTCTCTCTCCCTCCCTCCCTCCCTCCCTCCCTCCCTCCTCTTCCTGTTGCTGAAAGCTTGGCCCAATCCAATAAGGATGGCAAGGTCTTTTTTGACACAGGAAAAAAGGCTTATGGCAGCGCTGGCAAAGCAAAAACTGGGGGACTCTTGTCCCCAAAGGCTGTGATTCTGCATGTCAGCAACAACAGGAGGTTTTCTAGAGGAGATTCAAAGGCCACCTTGCACTTCTCCCTGGCCTCAGTTGTCATTCGGCTTCTTACTTTTGATAAGACTCATTTCTGACATCCTCTGGTCTCCAAAGTCTACATGACTTCATGACCATGCTGGGCGTGGACTCAAGGACAGATAAGTCTGCCTAAAACAGGGAAGAAAGGTGATATGATTTCCCCTGGATTGAATCCAGAAGTGCCTAACCACCACCACGGACTTACACCTCAATTTTTTTTTTTTTTTTTTTTTGAAAAGGGGTGTTCCCTCGATTGCTCATGTTGGCCAACATCAAAGGAGACAACATCCTATCTCATCTCCGTCTGTGATAACACCTGCGGTGGTGTTATCACATGGGGTGAGGGGGGTGTCCTTCCCCTTCCCCTTCCCCTTCCCTCTCCTTTCTCTATTTGCTGGTTAAAGCTCCAGGTCTCTGGAGGTCGGTTGCCTGAGTACTCCCGGGACCTCACCTTCTCTCGTGAGTAGCTGAGGTGGCGGTTGCTGGACACTGTCTCACCATTCTGATCTTTCACTACTCTCACTGTTCTCTCCCAGGACTTTTGGATCGACTTCCTTCTTCCAAGGATGGTGGAATGACGACAAAGGCGATGGTATTGAAGATTTGGAACTCTTTTTGTTTTGTTTTGTTTTGCTTTGTTTTTTTGTTTTTTTTTTTTTTTTTTTTTTTTGGGGGGGGGGGTGGTTGTTTTTCCTCCCGGATGGCTGTCAAACCTGCAGCAGCACACACATCGGTCCATCTCGAAGTGGAGAATCTCTAAAGGATCTTCAGGGAAAGCGTGGACAAGGAGGATGCAGTCCCGGGAGACTCTTGACAGGAGATGGGAAATCCCCGCCCCCCAATCCCCCCCCCCCATTTCTTCTGGAAAATACCTAATACCAATAAAGGCAGGACGAAATGCAGCACTGGCTGGCTGAGGTTTATATAGCGCCGAGTAGTTCTACAGGTAAAATTGGATCCCAGAGCAACTGTGCAGTTACTCAGGGTCCTCGCCTTTCCCAGCTGTCCCCTATGGGACCGAAGCTGCTCCCTCCCCTAAGGCTTTCTCAGTTGGCTCATCCTCCACACTTAGGAGCGGTGAAGGTGGGACACACGTTTTAGGCTGGCTTGGCCTCTTCAGTCGGATCTCATCTTGCCACCGGGTCAGAAACACAAGCATAGACACGTGGATGTTTCCACCCTGTGGAACTTGGGAGTTCACAGTGAGTGGTCTGCGGTCTGAAAAGGGCAGCCTCCTTAGTTGCGGTCACTGAACGCGAGGTGGCGCAAAGCTACCGTCGTTTTGGAAGGCCTGCCTGAGTTCCATTTCCAGTTTCGATAGAATCTATCTAGATATAGAGAGAGAGAGATAGACAGACTTAGATATCTCTCTCTCTATCCATATACAGATCGCTAAGCTGCGAGCCTCCGCCGCGTCATATCTTCCTCTCTTCCCTCAGCCTACTGAGTCCCTGGAAAGACAGATGGGCACGGGCCTCAGTGCCTGCTCTGTTGTTCCCCCGCCCCCGCCCCCCTCCATACAGTAAAGTCCTGGAAGCACTGGGGGGTGGGGGGGGGACAAACCGCTTTCACCCCTGGTATCTGATCACTTTCCTTAGCCTTTAACATGCCCCAACTGGGAGATAGCCTCTGTGCCTCTGCCCGACCCTTGGAATTTGAACTAGAATCCACACTTCCCCCATCCCACTCACTCCAATTCCCCAGCAGTAGTCCCTCCCGAGGCTGTCACCACTAGAGGTCCGTAGTAAACACCTTCCCCCACCCCTGAGAGGAGTTATGAGGGAGGGCCTGGGTGAGGTGAAGAGAGAAACAAACAAAAACAAAACAGTGATGTTTCCCGTTTGTGTTTGTGTGTGTGTGTGTGTGTGTCTGTCTGTCTGTCTGTCTGTCTGTCTGTCTGTCTAGTGTGTACCTGTCTGCTGCGCACAAAACCCAAGCAGGATGAATTTGGGCCTGGGGGAAGGAGAGGGAGGCCCTTCCTGGGTTTACTTTCGGGGAAGAAGAGACAAAGAGACGAAGGAAAAAAGGTGAGGGTGTTGCCCAGCCATCAAGACCGTTTGTGGACCAATGCCCAAGGCCCTGCCCTGGGTTTCTTCCCCAGCCTAGCATCACAAAAGAAACAAAAGTAGTGAACAAAGAGAGACTCAAACAACCAAAACAGGCAAGGAAATCTCATCTCAAAGTGCCCACCACGGGAAAGGAAAAAAAAAAAAAAAAACATTCAAGACCCCCGGCCCGTGCTGGACAGCGTTAGAGCGCTCGCCTAGCATATCCGAGGAGGCCCTGGGTTCGATCCTCAGCTCCAGATAAAAAGAAATTAATAACATAAACGCATTCTTTCCAACTAGGCCAAATAAATAAATAAAAGAAATCAAGACACTAGAAGAGACCTTGCCGGGGCTGGGGATGTGGCTCAAGCGGTAGCGCGCTCGCCTGGCATGCGTGCGGCCCGGGTTCGATCCTCAGCACCACATACAAATAAAGATGTTGTGTCCGCCGAGAACTAAAAAATAAATATTAAAAAATTCAAAAAAAAAAAAAAAAAAAAGAAGAGACCTTGCCCACACAGAAAAAGGGCGGGGGTGGGGGTGGGGTGGGGTGGGGTGGGGTGGGGGGAGATCAAGATGGAAATCACTCTACCCTTGGCATCCAATAGCCGAATACGTCTCCCCATACTCATGTCAGGGTTTCCTTGGTGGGGATGGAACCAGAAACCAGCCCCTCACGCAGGCTCATCCTAGACCCTGGAACCGGGGACTGAACACAGACACAGTTGACCACTGAGCTAAACCAACATCCCCTTTTTGTAAAGATATTTTTATGCATTTTGGGTCAATCCATTGATTTATGAGTTGAACCCAGAAGCACTCACTTGACCACTGACTGAGCCACATCCTCATATTCAATTTATCTATCTATCTATCTATCTATCTATCTATCTATCTATCTATCTATCTGTTTGTTTTCTTGCTTGCTCGCTTGCTTGTTCTAGTTAAAACTTGGTCCCGGGGTTTCAAAACCTGACTTCCAGACCACTCACGTATAAAGGAATCGAGCCTTTATGAAAGCACAACTAGCGGCGACTGACCAGAAGGACATACAGCTGTTCCCCTGACCGGCCTCAAACCATTGCAAGGGTGCTCCTTATAAGCCTGAAACCTGCAAAAGGGACGTTTTGGGGGGGAGGGGGCGTCTAGCTCATGCAAGCAAGCCAAGTTACAGAAGCTGGAGAGTGAAGTCAGGCGGAGGGACGCTCAGCCGATCGATCGCAAGCAGCCTAGCCACTCCAGTGACAGAAGCAGCGTAGCCCCGTTATGGGCTAGTTACGGAAACAACGTCCCACGTTCTTAAAGGTTTCTATAGCAAAAGGAAAAGAACATCTTGCCCCAGTCATGACCCTTCTACTTGCTTTTACTGTCACAAGCTTTCTTTTGGAGACAGGGGTCTCGCGAGGTTACTTTCGCCATGAGCTTACGATCCTTCTCTCAACCTCCTCCTGATCCTGGGGGGGGGGGGGGGCGAAAGGACAGACATGAACCCCCAACCCATGCCTGGCTAAGCCTTGCATTTTAATTTTTTTCCCCTTTAATTTTTTGAGTTGTAGATGGATGGACACAACATCTTTACCTCATTGGCTTGTTTGTCCCTTCGTTTTGGGTTGTGTGGTGCTCAGGATCAGGATCCGATCCACCGCTCCACACGTCCCGGGCCAGTGCTCTACTACCGAGCTAAAACCCTAGCCCAAGCTTTGCATTCTAGAATGCATACATACGTTTCCTTCTACGCCGAAGGGACACAGACACATTGATTGTACAACAAGCCCAGAGATCTTCACATCACAGTTGCCTAGAAGTCCTACATACATTCATGGACCTTTGACTTTGGAAGCCACGTTCAGAATCTATGACTCTGGCCAGATAACTGCCACGATGTGGTTTTTGCTCACCAACAGTTGGACCTAGGTGAACAGCTTGGACTCAAGTGGACAGATACTCTTATGCATTCAGGAAACAGTGCCACTCACCTGGTACAGGAGTGTTCTTTCAACAAACGATCACAAAGCCCTTACTTATTCAATCAAAACTGACAGATGTGAAAACTGGTCATGAATGAATGGCACAGATCTTTTTATTTATTTTTTTATTTTTTAGAGAGTGAGAGACACAGAGAGAGAGTTTTTTAATATCTATCTATTTAGTTAGTTAGTTAGTTAGTTAGTTAGTTAGTCAGTCAGTCAGTCAGTCAGTCAGTCATTCAGTCAGTTAGTTTTCGGCGGACACAACATCTTTGTTTGTATGTGTGTGGTGCTGAGGATCGAACCCGGGCCGCACGCATGCCAGGCGAGCGCGCTACCGCTTGAGCCATATCCCCAGCCCCAAGCACAGATCTTTTTTTTTTTTTTTTTTAATCTGAATGTTACACCGAATTCATGTGTTAGAACTTCCACATGTGTCACTGACTATGGGATAAGTTTAGAGCTTCGGTACAATACACGTTCTAAGAAAAAGGGCACTAATTGGTGACCTCTCATGTAGGAAACCTTTATGTCGTCTTTAAGTGTACCCACTTTTGAATAATGATAAAAAAATCTCTCACACACAGCATACTACTCTAGTCCCCAGATGTGCACACATCTCCAGTGACAGAGATGTGGGGTGATTCAGGAGAATCACAAGACTAAGCCCAGCCTCAGCAACTTATGGAGCCCTGCGGTAATGAGAGAGAGAGAGAGAGAGAGAGAGAGAGAGAGAGAGAGAGAGAGAGAGAGAGGCGCGCGCGTAGGTTTTGGGGGGTGTTGCTCAGAGGCAAAGCATCTCAGAAGGAAGAGGGGGAATTTATTATAATAAAAAAACATAAGAACTGAACCTTTACAGCAACAAAACTCTGACGACTCTGCTGACACTCTGTTGTTTTAACCCATCCGAGGCCTAGCAAGTTTATCTAACAGAAAATGTGATTTTCTGGATGGAAATTCTAAATATTTGGTAGCCAATGAGCAGATAACCCACCCTGAAAGTCAATGTAGCTTCACCTATGATTAGGGAGGGGGAGGGAAGGGAAAAGAGGAAGGAAAAAGGATATGGGTTTTAACATGAGCCTCAGTGGCTGAGCAGTGAGACTTATACTCAAAGCATATAAAGTGGACCCCTGTTACATTTCCTGACCCCCACCACCACCTCCCCCCCCCTTTCCTTGATTTGACAGTTGGGAGAACATTTTTTTAAAAAGACAAAAAAGGACAAACAACAGCAGCGACAACCACAACAGAAACAACAACTCTTCTTGATTCTCAGTAACATAGTTTATAGTTTTCATGGTTTTTGGTTTGTTTGTTTGTATGTAATTTTAAAAAATCAGAAGAAATTATTGGTATTCATTGCATATGGAGTGACCCATGTTAGCTGGGATCTTATCTCTCGGTTGCAAGGGGGGGGGGTGCAAGGGGGGGAGGGGTCGGTGTTGGTGATGGTGGCAAAAAGCAACCTGGAACCTGCTTTACCTAGGCTACTGGTTTGATAAAGTCTTCCTTGCATGGATGTGTTGTAGGGACAGATGAGGCAAGGCACCGACGGGACAGAGCAGGAAACGGTTTTATTTGGCTGCTGCCAGGTTCAGAGGACACGGCTGTTGCTGTCATGAATGAATCCCCTGAACCCGGAGTTCCGGTAGTTTCAGAGTTTTCTACCGAGCGTGTAAGGGGAGGGGCTCGGAAATTCATGGTCTGCAGAAGTTCACATAAAAGCAGCTTTTTCTCTCACTGTTCTGGGCACGTTAACCCTTCGAGGACAACACCTGAGAAGGGGAGAGCTTCTTCTCCCCTGTCTAGTCTCCCCCTGCCAGCTGTCACCACGGAGTCCAGTTGGTAACTTCTCGTATCTTAAAAATGTAGGCCTCCCTCTCTGTGAAGCCCAGCTCAAGGCCAGAGGCCTTGTTTGCACATTTCTTCAAAGTACTATTCTGGGGATACGTTGGTGAAAAACTAGTAAGGGGGTGTCCAGCACCTGGAGTGCTGGTGTCTTCTCTCGGCCAGTGGCCAAGTAAACAGGGCGACACGAAAACAGGAAGTTTATCCACCTTGAATTCTTTTGCAGAGACTCTTCTGCTGACAGACCTAAAACCAGTCTGGGTGAAGATTTCTGAAGAGGCCCAGTTAAGACTTTTCAGTGGAGAGAGGGGGTGCCACTTCAGATAATGAATCGCAGAGACACATTGGACTGACCCAAACATATCACGTATTTTAAGATTCTACTCATTCAGGGCAAAGAGTAAGCAGTTTTACCTAACAATAGTTTGGTTTCAAAAGGCTTTTTTTTTTTTTTTTTTTTTTTTTTTTTTTTAATCTAATCCCCTGCTTTTCCCTTAGAGCTCTTCTCTTTTCTCTTAGAAAACTCTACTCTTAGTCAGAGGTCCAAATCTCCATTCAAATGACACAGGGAAAAAAAAAATTCTCTCAAGCACTTGGACCCCTCCTGCCCCAAACCAAAAATTTCTGGGTGATCAATGAATTTAAAAGGCAGGAAGAATGAATCATTAACAGAAATGAACATAACCACAGTTACTACTTTGTAAGAATTGGAAAGAATGACCCAGGGCAGAGCCTCCAATTGAAACACTGTAATTATTAGACAACAGACAGACAGACAGACAGACAAAAACCCTGAAGTACAAGAGACTCTCTCCTTCTCTCTCTATAACTTACACACACACACACACACACACACACACACACACACACACATTTCCCTTTCTTTCTCCACACCAAACTCTTTTTAATCACTTGATTTTCAGTTTCTCACTTAGTGGAGCACCACCCCTTTTCTTTAGGATCAATCTCCTCCTAGGTTTCTTTTTATACCAAAGGGGGGGGGGGCAAGTTACACATGATCCAGGAGAAGGAGGCCAAAGCGATCAGGTTATTAAGGAACATCAGGAGAGAGAAATTAAATGCTGGTGGACACATTGAACAAATGCTCTGAAACAAATGATATTCAAATTACCCTCTTAGTTTAGTTTTAAACCGAACGGTCAGCATCAATGCAGAGTTAGAGAGACAAACTGACCCTTAAAACAGATACGGGAAGCCATACTGGAATTTGAAACATGCCGGGAATTGTGAACAGCCTGGAGAGGCCGTATTTTTCTTCCTTCAGGGGCAGCGGGAGGGAGAGACTTTGCACTGCCTGTTGTTATGTAAATTAGAACTGAGACCTGCCCCAAGCAAGCCCGGTTTAGTGTAAGAATCTTACTTCCCCGCCCTGATAACTGGCACCCCAGCCTGGCAGAAAACAAATTTTCCCTTGCAGACAAAGTGGTAGGAACCCAAAGTGGCTGGAACCCCCCCCCCCAAAAAAAAAAAAAAAAAAGAACACAATGGCACAGAGAAGGAATAGTACAAGTACCTGCTTTATCTAGGCTACTGGTTTGATAAAGTGGACACTTTGTTGGGGGTATTTCAATCTCACCTTGACCCCTGACCTGCCCCTCTCAAGAGTTTGTGAAAGATGGATGCTGCTATTTCTCCCTGAGGTTTGTGAATGTACAGGTTTATACTTTCTTTGGGTTTAATCCCGTTCTTGAAATGAATCCTGGCAGTGGCCAACATGCCCGACCTCCAGATCACTTTTGTGGTGTTCAGAGAAGAGTTGTGGTGTGATTTCATCTTTTAGACTTTGTCGAGATTTGGTCGATGTTCCATTCTACGGTCAACTTTGGTAAACATTCCGTATTCACCTTAAAAGAAGGTCTGCTGGGGCTGGGGTTGTGGCTCGGTGGTAAAGCACTTGCCTTGCGTGTGTGAGGCCCTGGGTTCGATCCTCAGTACCACATAAAAATAAATAAATAAATAAAACAAAGGTATCGTGTCCAACTGCAACTAAAAAATAAATATTAAAAAAAAAAAAGAAAAAAAGAAAAGAAGAAGGTCTGCTGTGTAGTGGTGGCCTTGCAGTGTTCTGAACATGCCCATCAGGTGTGGGTTGTTCGTGATGTACTTCTGCTGTCCTTTGTTACTGATTATTTATTGATGGCCTGTGTCATCAGCTGCGAAGGGATGAGTGTGCTCCTCTCTTTGCCATCATTGATTTATCCATCTTTTCTTTTAATTCTCTCTGGTTTTCATGTAGGTATTTATTTATTTTTTTCTAAACATTTTTTTTTTTTTTTAGCTGTAGATGGACACAATGTCTTTATCTTGACTTATTTATTTTTATGTGGTGCTGAGGATCGAACCCAGGGCCTCACGAATGCAAGGCAAGCACTCTACCACTGAGCTACAATCCCAACCCTCATGTAGGTATTCTGAGGTTATTGAATGACTTGCACACTACCTTAAGATTGTTGAATGCTTCCTCAAAGATCTGACTGTTTATCAATGTGCTCTGTTCCTCCTACGCCTGGCAGTGATTGTCTTGTGTGTACCTTGAAGTCATACTGAAAATAAATAAGTGACTGAGTACAGTGGCCTATGCCTGTCATCCCAGATGCTTCTCTCTCTCTCTCTCTCTCTCTCTCTCTCTCTCTCTCTCTCTCAGCTGAGGCAGGAGGATCGAGAGTTTAAAGCCACCCTCAGCAAAAGTGAGACACTAAGCAACTCAGTGAGACCCTGTCTCGAAGTAACATACTAGATGGGTAGGGCTAGGGGATGTGGCTCAGTAGTCAGTGAGTGCCCCTGAGTTCAATCCCTGTTTACAGGCCTCCTCCAATAAATAAACAAACAGATTAAAAAATAAATAAATATGTTTATTTGGTCTATTTAGGTGATGATGATGATGATGATGATTTTAATGTGGTGCTGGGGTTGAACCCTGTGCCTCATGCGTACCACTGAGCCACAACACCAGAATGACAACACCATGAAGTGCTCTTGCTCAGACTGTGGTCTCCTGTGTGGCTGGGGAGGGCAGGGGTTGGGTCCATTTAGGGCTGACAGATATTGTTGCCCTGCTACTTCTTAGATGAGACAGTGCGTAATATGTGCACACAGATAAAAATGCAGGTAGAGATGGCAAGCTTTCTCCAGCTTTATTTATCCCAGAGCATGTGGTGTTTCAGTCTAGGGCAACAGACCATGCTTTTTAGCCAAGGCAGCCTCTCTTAGAGCCCTGTTACAGCTTCTTATTACCAAGTGCCTAAATGTAAAATTTGGCTCTGTGATATTGATAGATCAATAAAAATAAACACACACACACACACACACACACACACACACACACACACACAAAATAAAATAAAATAAAATAAAATAATAAAAAAAGGTAAAATGGCCAAACAGACAAAATAGAACTCCACAAGCAAGAATCCTTTTTCCTATTAGGATTAGTATTCTTTTTTTTTTTTTTCCCTGTTTCGTAGTATGTTGTCGGTGGACAGCACACCTTCTTTCGATGTGTTCCTTTTTGTATGGCGTGCTAAGGCTCAAACTCTGTGCTAGGCCGGCCCTCTGCCACTGACCCAAAGACACAGACAGCCCCTAGACAAGAAAGGATTCTCAGAGGCTGGTCATCTTCCATTTTTTTTTTTTTTTTTTTTTTTGTACAGAAAAAGGAGGAAACACAAAGCCCAAAGAACAGCAGATCAAATTCCCAAGCAACCGATTTCAAACTGATTTTTACATGTTTCTGTCAATTCCTACATTGTCTGGATGGATCCAACCGTGGCCTATCAGTCTGCCTGTGTAATTGTGGCT
This sequence comes from Spermophilus citellus, assembly GCF_964194105.1. Classification (NCBI taxonomy): domain Eukaryota; kingdom Metazoa; phylum Chordata; class Mammalia; order Rodentia; family Sciuridae; genus Spermophilus; species Spermophilus citellus. The sequence continues at coordinate 38,097 of NW_027673044.1, forward strand.
TCACGTGGTGGTTTCGGTTTTGAACTCCCACACCGCCCGCCCGTGTCCCCCGCCGGATTCTCTAGGGGTGCTGGGCAGACTGCCGGTGCCTCCCGCTGCTGCGGGGGACCCTGGGGGGGGGGGAGGCGGCGGCTGGTGGGACGTGTCCGGGTGACTTTCTACGACCCCTGCGGAGCGGATCACGCTGACACGTCCCTTCAGCCTGATTTGGTTGACGGTTTTCGAGCTCCCCCTGGTGGCCGCTTTTATGGGAGCGTCTTAATCCACTTCTGAGAAGTATCTGTTCAGGTCCTTGGCCCATGGATTGATTGGATTATTTTTTTTTTAATATTTTTTATTTTTTTTTAGTTCTCGGCGGACACAACATCTTTGTTGGTATGTGGTGCTGAGGATCGAACCCGGGCCGCACGCATGCCAGGCAAGCGCGCTACTGCTTGAGCCACATCCCCAGCCCAAGATTGATTGGATTATTTGTTTGATTCTTTTTTTTTTTTGGCTTCCTGTCCCCCTCCCCCCCACCCGCGTTGTTGTTGTTTCGATCTGGGGCAAGGGCCCACGCTTTTTAGCCTTGGCAGCCGCTCTTAGAGCCCTGTTACAGCTTCTGATTACCAAGTGCCTAAAGGTAAAATTTGGCTCTGTGACCCAATGGAAAATGACTTGCCATTCAAGAATATGCTCATTTCTTAGGGAAAACAACAGCAGCAGCCGCAACAGAAACAGCACCCCCCCCCAAAAAAAAAAAAGTCAGGTAAATAAATAGATAAGTAAAAACACAAATACAAATAAGAATTAATGGGCTGGAGATGTGGCTCAAGTGGTAACGCGCTCCCCTGGCATGCGCGGGGCGCTGGGTTCGATCCTCAGCACCACATAAAACAAGATAAAGATGTTGTGCCCACTGGATACTGAAAAATAAACATTAAAAAATATTCTCTCTCTCTCTCTCTCTCTCTCTCTCTCTCTCTCTCTCTCTCTCTTCTCTCTCCCCCCCCACCCCGTCTTTAAAAAAGAAACATAAGACATAAATAAAAGTTAAAAAAGGGGCTGGGGATGTGGCTCAAGCGGCAGCGCGCTCGCCTGGCATGCGTGCGGCCGGGGTTCGGCCCTCAGCACCACATACCAACAAAGATGTTGTGTCCGTCCGCCGAAAACTAAAAAGTAAATATTAAAGTTCTCTCTCACTCTCTCTCTCTCTCTCTCTCTTTTTTTTTTTTTTTAATCTCAGCTAATTTTTTTTTTTAAAGAGAGAGTGAGAGGGAGAGAGAGAAAGAGAGAGAGAGAATTTTTTTTTCTTAATATTTATTTTTTAGTTCTCGGCGGACACAACATCTTTGTTGGTATGTGGTGCTGAGAATCGAACCCGGGCCGCACGCATTCGAGGCGAGCGCGCTGCCGCTTGAGCCACATCCCCAGCCCATCTCACTCTCTCTTAAAACAAAACAAACAAAAAAAGATAATGTGGCCAGACAGACAAAATAGAACTCCACAAGGAAAAATCCTTTTTCCTATTATGATCAGTATTCTTTTTTTTCTTTCTTGGAGTAGTCGTAGGTGGACAGCACGCCTTCTTTGTTCCTTTTTGTATGCCGCGCTAAGGCTGAAACCCAGTGCCTCCTATAGTGCTAGACCGGCCCTCTGCCACCGAACCACAGACATAGAGGAGGAAGGATTCTCAGAGGCTGTTCATCTTCCTGTTTTTTTTTTTTTTTTTTTTTTTTTGACCCAATGAGTCAAGTCACTCTTGCAATTATCCACTATTATGTGAAAGACACTTGTCTGGAAAGATTGTTACAAGGGAACTTCCCGGAGATGCCTCTGCATTTATTAGAAAAATCTTAAATGGGTCCATTATCCTTATTGACTGACTTTATTATATTCTATCTTATTAACTGTGACCAAACAGGAAAAACAAACTCTTTCTGTTTTTTCTCTTTTTTCCGTTTTGTAGATAGATTGTATATCACTTCTGAGAAGTGTTTGTTTACCTTCTCAGAGGCTGTTCGTCTTCCCGTTTTTTTTTTTTTTTTTTTTTGGTACAGAAACAGGCGGGAACCCCAAGCCCAAAGACCAGCAGATCGAATTCCCAAGCCACCGATTTCAACGGGTTTTTCCACGTTTCTGTCAATTCCTCCATTCTCTGGATGGATCCGACCTGTGGCCTAGCAATCTGCCTAACGGTGGCTTCACCGTGGTGGTTTCGGTTTTGAAGTCCCACGCCGCCCGTGTCCCCCGCCGGGTTCTCTTGGGGTGCCGGGCCGATCTGCCTGCGTCTCGCGCCCGCCGCCGCGCGGGGCCCTGGCGGGGCGACCCGGCTGGTGGGACGTGTCCGGGTGACTTTCTACGACCCCTGCGGAGCGGATCCCGCTGACACCGACCGAGGTTCCGCGTCCCTTCCGCCTGATTCGGTTGACGGTTGTCGAGCGCCACCTGGTGGCCGCTTTGATGGGAGCGTCTTATCCTCGGAAGTCGCCAAGGCGTGGTATTCGGCGGCTGTGGCCGAGACGGAGTTCCAGGAGCTGGGCGGCGCCGGCGGAACTGTCTCGGTCGCGCTGGGCTGGGCCGGGGTGGCCCGTCGGCGGGATATTGGACCGGCAGGCTTAGTGTGTGTGTCGGTTGTCTCCTCTCCCTGCCGGCTCCGGGCCGCGGGCGCCTCGGGTGGCGGTCTGAGCGGTTCCTTCGGGGGCACGGGCTGCTTCGCTTTGCCCGGTCTGGGTCGGCCGCCGCGACTTCGGTCTTCTTTTTCTCCCGCTTCCTCTCCCTCTCTCCCGTGGGTTTTGGCCGAGGGGCTGCGCCGGGCGGGCCGGAGGGGTGTGCCGGCCCGGCCTTCCCGCGTTCCCTCCTTGGGGGCCGCTGCCCGGGGCTTGTCCTGACGGCTGCGCCCGGCGTCCTCCGGTGGTGGGTCGGCTTGGCGTGTTCCCCGGCCGCCCCCCGCCCCCGCCCCCGATCCCGCTCGTGGCGGATGGTGGTCCCCGCCTCTCGTTTACGCCTTCGTCCACGAGGGTCGACCAGTTGTCCCTGGGGGCTCTGGATCTCGGTGATGGGCTCGATTTCGCGGTCCGCCGACCGTGACCCTCTTCGGGGAGGGCGGCAGTGGTGAGCGAACTGTTCCCCGTCGCCCCGGTCGCGGTTGTTTGGGCCCGAGTTGGCCGTTTTGTGCCATCGGGTAGGTGCTGACACGTTGTCCTCTGGCGTGTGCCGCCAGAGGGAGGGGGCTTGGGCCTCCGGGTGCGCGCGGGGCTCTGGGCCGATGGGGTGGCCCGGACCCGTTCCCTCTTGAGCCGTCTGCCTCGGGCCTGCGTGCGACGGCTCTTGGGCGCGCCCGGGGCGCCCTCGCGGTGGTTGCCACCTCCGGCCGGCCGGTCTCCCGGCGCCGGAGGGCGGCGGGGGAAGGTGGCGGGTGGTCCTTTACCGCCCGTGCGCTCCCCGCTGCGGGCACCGAGGGCTTTGTGACGACGCTCGCTTCCATGGCTCCGAGCCGCGTGTCAGGCGTTCCCCGTTCCGTGTCGTCGCCCGCCCTCCCTGGGGCGTGGGGCCGGCGAGGCCGTTAGCAGGCTCCTCTTGGAAGCGGTCCTCGCCGGGTCTCCCCCTGCTCCCCGGGCCTCTCCCGCCCACTCTGCTGATCGATGTGGTGACTTTGCGCTCTCCCGGGCCGGACCAAAGCCGCGCCAGGCGAGGGACGGACATTCATGGCGAATGGGCCAGCTCTTCTCGTCCTGCCCGCGGGCCCCTCGCCTCGCCTCCCCGCCCCTTCGCGGTGCGGGGAAGGGCGGGGGTGTGGAACCCGGCCTCGACCTCGCTCCTGGGGTCCTCTGACGTAGCGGGTGCTTCCCGCTCGCCGCCCGCTCTGGGCGGCCGAGGGCCGTGTGCGCGGCCCTCCCCGCGTCGGGGAGGGCTGCCGCCGTGCTGCCTCGGCGCGACGGCGCGCCTCTGCTTCGGTGCTCCTGGGGCGCTCCGGGTCGTCTCCTGAGGTGCCTGAGGCTGAGCCGGTGTGTGCCGTTCCCGGTCCCGGCGCCGCTGCCGCGGCCGGCCGCCGCCTCGCCGTCGGTCTCGCCCCGCCTGCGGGGGTTTCTGAGGCGAGTGCCTGAAGGGAAGAGAACGGTGTTGCTTCGTTCGGGGGATCGAGGCGGTGAGCTCGGCGGCGTTGCCCGTTCCCTCTCCTGGGGGGAGCGGGTCGCGTTGTCGTCCCCGGCGCCGAGTGGCGCGGGGAGTGTCAGGCGAGCGGGCGCCCGCGCGCTCTTCCCTCCCTCCGGTGGGGGAGAGGAGCTGCTGCCCGGGCGTGCGAGCGATTGTGGCGGGACGCCGAGCTGGGGCCGGTCCGGCCCCTGAGGCGATGGGGCTTTGGGTGTCCCCGGCCGCGAACGCTCGAGGAGCCTTGTGCTTGCCCATACCGCAGATCCCCCCTCG
>NW_027673044.1:55000-72500 GCF_964194105.1 Spermophilus citellus
GACGTAAGCGGGCGAGGGAGGGCCGGGGACGAACGGTTGGTGAAGCCTGCCTGCCTGCCTGCCTGCCTGCCTGCCTGCCTGCCTGCCTGCCTTCCTTCTTTTTTTTTTTCTTTTTTAATATTTAGTGTTTACTTTTCGGGGAACACAACATCTTTATTTCATTCATTCATTTATTTGTTTGTTTGTTTATTTATTTATTCTCATTTGGTGCGCCCCACGCATGCCACGCCGAGCGCGCTACCGCTTGAGCCACACACCCCCATCCCCTTTCTCTCTCTCTCTCTCTCTCTCTCTCTCTCTCTCTCTCTCTCTCTCTCTCCCCCTCTCTCCCTCCCTCCCTCCCTCCCTCCCTCCCTCCCTCCCTCGTTCCCCCCCCCCCCCAGGTCGACCAGTACACCCTCAACGAAAGAGGTCGACCAGTTGTCTCAGTGTGAATTCTGCCTGAATGACTAGCAGTATTCACGTGGGAGACCTGGGTTCAATCCTCAGCACCACATACAAAAATTAACAAGTGGAATAAAGGTGTTGTGTCCAACTACAACTAAAAAATAAAAATAAATTTTTTATTTTTTATTTTTTTTTATTTTTTAGTTCTCGGCGGACACAACATATGTGGTGCTGAGGATCGAACCCGGGCCGCACGCATGCCAGGCGAGCGCGCTACCGCTTGAGCCACATCCCCAGCCCAAAAAAAAAAAAACATAAATAAATTTTTAAAAAAATATTTACTGTTTAGTTTTCGGTGGACCCAATATCTTTATTATTATTTTTTTTAAACTTTTTTTTTTAATTTTGTTTTTAAAGAGAGAGAGAGGAGAGGAGAGAATTATTTATTCATTTATTTATTTATTTATTTATTTTTAAGAGAGAGTGAGGGGGGGAAGAGAATTATTTAATTATTTATTTATTTATTTATTTATTTAAGAGAGAGTGAGAGAGGAGAGAGAGAGAGAGAGAGAGAGAGAGAGAGAGAGGAGAGAAGAGAATTATTTGTTTATTTATTTATTTTTAAGAGAGAGTGAGGGGGGGGAGAGAATTATTTATTTATTTATTTATTTAAGAGAGAGTGAGAGAGGAGAGCGAGAGAGCGAGAGAGAGAGAGAGAGAGAGAGAGAGAGAGAGAGAGAGAGAGAATTTTTAATATTTATTTTTAGTTCTCGGCGGACACAACATCTTTGTTGGTATGTGGTGCTGAGGATCGAACCCGGGCCGCACGCATGCCAGACGAGCGCGCTACCGCTTGAGCCACATCCCCAGCCCTAAACTTATTTTTATTTATTTAGTTTTTATTTGGTGCGATCTAACCCAGCGCCCCATGCTACCAGTTGAGCCACACACCCAGCCCCTAAGTTTCACCCTCCCCCCCTTCTCTCTCTCTCTCTCTCTCTCTCTCTCTCTCTCCCTCCCTCCCTCCCTCCCTCCCTCCCTCCTCTTCCTGTTGCTGAAAGCTTGGCCCAATCCAATAAGGATGGCAAGGTCTTTTTTGACACAGGAAAAAAGGCTTATGGCAGCGCTGGCAAAGCAAAAACTGGGGGACTCTTGTCCCCAAAGGCTGTGATTCTGCATGTCAGCAACAACAGGAGGTTTTCTAGAGGAGATTCAAAGGCCACCTTGCACTTCTCCCTGGCCTCAGTTGTCATTCGGCTTCTTACTTTTGATAAGACTCATTTCTGACATCCTCTGGTCTCCAAAGTCTACATGACTTCATGACCATGCTGGGCGTGGACTCAAGGACAGATAAGTCTGCCTAAAACAGGGAAGAAAGGTGATATGATTTCCCCTGGATTGAATCCAGAAGTGCCTAACCACCACCACGGACTTACACCTCAATTTTTTTTTTTTTTTTTTTTTGAAAAGGGGTGTTCCCTCGATTGCTCATGTTGGCCAACATCAAAGGAGACAACATCCTATCTCATCTCCGTCTGTGATAACACCTGCGGTGGTGTTATCACATGGGGTGAGGGGGGTGTCCTTCCCCTTCCCCTTCCCCTTCCCTCTCCTTTCTCTATTTGCTGGTTAAAGCTCCAGGTCTCTGGAGGTCGGTTGCCTGAGTACTCCCGGGACCTCACCTTCTCTCGTGAGTAGCTGAGGTGGCGGTTGCTGGACACTGTCTCACCATTCTGATCTTTCACTACTCTCACTGTTCTCTCCCAGGACTTTTGGATCGACTTCCTTCTTCCAAGGATGGTGGAATGACGACAAAGGCGATGGTATTGAAGATTTGGAACTCTTTTTGTTTTGTTTTGTTTTGCTTTGTTTTTTTGTTTTTTTTTTTTTTTTTTTTTTTTGGGGGGGGGGGTGGTTGTTTTTCCTCCCGGATGGCTGTCAAACCTGCAGCAGCACACACATCGGTCCATCTCGAAGTGGAGAATCTCTAAAGGATCTTCAGGGAAAGCGTGGACAAGGAGGATGCAGTCCCGGGAGACTCTTGACAGGAGATGGGAAATCCCCGCCCCCCAATCCCCCCCCCCCATTTCTTCTGGAAAATACCTAATACCAATAAAGGCAGGACGAAATGCAGCACTGGCTGGCTGAGGTTTATATAGCGCCGAGTAGTTCTACAGGTAAAATTGGATCCCAGAGCAACTGTGCAGTTACTCAGGGTCCTCGCCTTTCCCAGCTGTCCCCTATGGGACCGAAGCTGCTCCCTCCCCTAAGGCTTTCTCAGTTGGCTCATCCTCCACACTTAGGAGCGGTGAAGGTGGGACACACGTTTTAGGCTGGCTTGGCCTCTTCAGTCGGATCTCATCTTGCCACCGGGTCAGAAACACAAGCATAGACACGTGGATGTTTCCACCCTGTGGAACTTGGGAGTTCACAGTGAGTGGTCTGCGGTCTGAAAAGGGCAGCCTCCTTAGTTGCGGTCACTGAACGCGAGGTGGCGCAAAGCTACCGTCGTTTTGGAAGGCCTGCCTGAGTTCCATTTCCAGTTTCGATAGAATCTATCTAGATATAGAGAGAGAGAGATAGACAGACTTAGATATCTCTCTCTCTATCCATATACAGATCGCTAAGCTGCGAGCCTCCGCCGCGTCATATCTTCCTCTCTTCCCTCAGCCTACTGAGTCCCTGGAAAGACAGATGGGCACGGGCCTCAGTGCCTGCTCTGTTGTTCCCCCGCCCCCGCCCCCCTCCATACAGTAAAGTCCTGGAAGCACTGGGGGGTGGGGGGGGGACAAACCGCTTTCACCCCTGGTATCTGATCACTTTCCTTAGCCTTTAACATGCCCCAACTGGGAGATAGCCTCTGTGCCTCTGCCCGACCCTTGGAATTTGAACTAGAATCCACACTTCCCCCATCCCACTCACTCCAATTCCCCAGCAGTAGTCCCTCCCGAGGCTGTCACCACTAGAGGTCCGTAGTAAACACCTTCCCCCACCCCTGAGAGGAGTTATGAGGGAGGGCCTGGGTGAGGTGAAGAGAGAAACAAACAAAAACAAAACAGTGATGTTTCCCGTTTGTGTTTGTGTGTGTGTGTGTGTGTGTCTGTCTGTCTGTCTGTCTGTCTGTCTGTCTGTCTAGTGTGTACCTGTCTGCTGCGCACAAAACCCAAGCAGGATGAATTTGGGCCTGGGGGAAGGAGAGGGAGGCCCTTCCTGGGTTTACTTTCGGGGAAGAAGAGACAAAGAGACGAAGGAAAAAAGGTGAGGGTGTTGCCCAGCCATCAAGACCGTTTGTGGACCAATGCCCAAGGCCCTGCCCTGGGTTTCTTCCCCAGCCTAGCATCACAAAAGAAACAAAAGTAGTGAACAAAGAGAGACTCAAACAACCAAAACAGGCAAGGAAATCTCATCTCAAAGTGCCCACCACGGGAAAGGAAAAAAAAAAAAAAAAACATTCAAGACCCCCGGCCCGTGCTGGACAGCGTTAGAGCGCTCGCCTAGCATATCCGAGGAGGCCCTGGGTTCGATCCTCAGCTCCAGATAAAAAGAAATTAATAACATAAACGCATTCTTTCCAACTAGGCCAAATAAATAAATAAAAGAAATCAAGACACTAGAAGAGACCTTGCCGGGGCTGGGGATGTGGCTCAAGCGGTAGCGCGCTCGCCTGGCATGCGTGCGGCCCGGGTTCGATCCTCAGCACCACATACAAATAAAGATGTTGTGTCCGCCGAGAACTAAAAAATAAATATTAAAAAATTCAAAAAAAAAAAAAAAAAAAAGAAGAGACCTTGCCCACACAGAAAAAGGGCGGGGGTGGGGGTGGGGTGGGGTGGGGTGGGGTGGGGGGAGATCAAGATGGAAATCACTCTACCCTTGGCATCCAATAGCCGAATACGTCTCCCCATACTCATGTCAGGGTTTCCTTGGTGGGGATGGAACCAGAAACCAGCCCCTCACGCAGGCTCATCCTAGACCCTGGAACCGGGGACTGAACACAGACACAGTTGACCACTGAGCTAAACCAACATCCCCTTTTTGTAAAGATATTTTTATGCATTTTGGGTCAATCCATTGATTTATGAGTTGAACCCAGAAGCACTCACTTGACCACTGACTGAGCCACATCCTCATATTCAATTTATCTATCTATCTATCTATCTATCTATCTATCTATCTATCTATCTATCTGTTTGTTTTCTTGCTTGCTCGCTTGCTTGTTCTAGTTAAAACTTGGTCCCGGGGTTTCAAAACCTGACTTCCAGACCACTCACGTATAAAGGAATCGAGCCTTTATGAAAGCACAACTAGCGGCGACTGACCAGAAGGACATACAGCTGTTCCCCTGACCGGCCTCAAACCATTGCAAGGGTGCTCCTTATAAGCCTGAAACCTGCAAAAGGGACGTTTTGGGGGGGAGGGGGCGTCTAGCTCATGCAAGCAAGCCAAGTTACAGAAGCTGGAGAGTGAAGTCAGGCGGAGGGACGCTCAGCCGATCGATCGCAAGCAGCCTAGCCACTCCAGTGACAGAAGCAGCGTAGCCCCGTTATGGGCTAGTTACGGAAACAACGTCCCACGTTCTTAAAGGTTTCTATAGCAAAAGGAAAAGAACATCTTGCCCCAGTCATGACCCTTCTACTTGCTTTTACTGTCACAAGCTTTCTTTTGGAGACAGGGGTCTCGCGAGGTTACTTTCGCCATGAGCTTACGATCCTTCTCTCAACCTCCTCCTGATCCTGGGGGGGGGGGGGGGCGAAAGGACAGACATGAACCCCCAACCCATGCCTGGCTAAGCCTTGCATTTTAATTTTTTTCCCCTTTAATTTTTTGAGTTGTAGATGGATGGACACAACATCTTTACCTCATTGGCTTGTTTGTCCCTTCGTTTTGGGTTGTGTGGTGCTCAGGATCAGGATCCGATCCACCGCTCCACACGTCCCGGGCCAGTGCTCTACTACCGAGCTAAAACCCTAGCCCAAGCTTTGCATTCTAGAATGCATACATACGTTTCCTTCTACGCCGAAGGGACACAGACACATTGATTGTACAACAAGCCCAGAGATCTTCACATCACAGTTGCCTAGAAGTCCTACATACATTCATGGACCTTTGACTTTGGAAGCCACGTTCAGAATCTATGACTCTGGCCAGATAACTGCCACGATGTGGTTTTTGCTCACCAACAGTTGGACCTAGGTGAACAGCTTGGACTCAAGTGGACAGATACTCTTATGCATTCAGGAAACAGTGCCACTCACCTGGTACAGGAGTGTTCTTTCAACAAACGATCACAAAGCCCTTACTTATTCAATCAAAACTGACAGATGTGAAAACTGGTCATGAATGAATGGCACAGATCTTTTTATTTATTTTTTTATTTTTTAGAGAGTGAGAGACACAGAGAGAGAGTTTTTTAATATCTATCTATTTAGTTAGTTAGTTAGTTAGTTAGTTAGTTAGTCAGTCAGTCAGTCAGTCAGTCAGTCATTCAGTCAGTTAGTTTTCGGCGGACACAACATCTTTGTTTGTATGTGTGTGGTGCTGAGGATCGAACCCGGGCCGCACGCATGCCAGGCGAGCGCGCTACCGCTTGAGCCATATCCCCAGCCCCAAGCACAGATCTTTTTTTTTTTTTTTTTTAATCTGAATGTTACACCGAATTCATGTGTTAGAACTTCCACATGTGTCACTGACTATGGGATAAGTTTAGAGCTTCGGTACAATACACGTTCTAAGAAAAAGGAAGGGCACTAATTGGTGACCTCTCATGTAGGAAACCTTTATGTCGTCTTTAAGTGTACCCACTTTTGAATAATGATAAAAAAATCTCTCACACACAGCATACTACTCTAGTCCCCAGATGTGCACACATCTCCAGTGACAGAGATGTGGGGTGATTCAGGAGAATCACAAGACTAAGCCCAGCCTCAGCAACTTATGGAGCCCTGCGGTAATGAGAGAGAGAGAGAGAGAGAGAGAGAGAGAGAGAGAGAGAGAGAGAGAGGCGCGCGCGTAGGTTTTGGGGGGTGTTGCTCAGAGGCAAAGCATCTCAGAAGGAAGAGGGGGAATTTATTATAATAAAAAAACATAAGAACTGAACCTTTACAGCAACAAAACTCTCTGACGACTCTGCTGACACTCTGTTGTTTTAACCCATCCGAGGCCTAGCAAGTTTATCTAACAGAAAATGTGATTTTCTGGATGGAAATTCTAAATATTTGGTAGCCAATGAGCAGATAACCCACCCTGAAAGTCAATGTAGCTTCACCTATGATTAGGGAGGGGGAGGGAAGGGAAAAGAGGAAGGAAAAAGGATATGGGTTTTAACATGAGCCTCAGTGGCTGAGCAGTGAGACTTATACTCAAAGCATATAAAGTGGACCCCTGTTACATTTCCTGACCCCCACCACCACCTCCCCCCCCCTTTCCTTGATTTGACAGTTGGGAGAACATTTTTTTAAAAAGACAAAAAAGGACAAACAACAGCAGCGACAACCACAACAGAAACAACAACTCTTCTTGATTCTCAGTAACATAGTTTATAGTTTTCATGGTTTTTGGTTTGTTTGTTTGTATGTAATTTTAAAAAATCAGAAGAAATTATTGGTATTCATTGCATATGGAGTGACCCATGTTAGCTGGGATCTTATCTCTCGGTTGCAAGGGGGGGGGGTGCAAGGGGGGGAGGGGTCGGTGTTGGTGATGGTGGCAAAAAGCAACCTGGAACCTGCTTTACCTAGGCTACTGGTTTGATAAAGTCTTCCTTGCATGGATGTGTTGTAGGGACAGATGAGGCAAGGCACCGACGGGACAGAGCAGGAAACGGTTTTATTTGGCTGCTGCCAGGTTCAGAGGACACGGCTGTTGCTGTCATGAATGAATCCCCTGAACCCGGAGTTCCGGTAGTTTCAGAGTTTTCTACCGAGCGTGTAAGGGGAGGGGCTCGGAAATTCATGGTCTGCAGAAGTTCACATAAAAGCAGCTTTTTCTCTCACTGTTCTGGGCACGTTAACCCTTCGAGGACAACACCTGAGAAGGGGAGAGCTTCTTCTCCCCTGTCTAGTCTCCCCCTGCCAGCTGTCACCACGGAGTCCAGTTGGTAACTTCTCGTATCTTAAAAATGTAGGCCTCCCTCTCTGTGAAGCCCAGCTCAAGGCCAGAGGCCTTGTTTGCACATTTCTTCAAAGTACTATTCTGGGGATACGTTGGTGAAAAACTAGTAAGGGGGTGTCCAGCACCTGGAGTGCTGGTGTCTTCTCGGCCAGTGGCCAAGTAAACAGGGCGACACGAAAACAGGAAGTTTATCCACCTTGAATTCTTTTGCAGAGACTCTTCTGCTGACAGACCTAAAACCAGTCTGGGTGAAGATTTCTGAAGAGGCCCAGTTAAGACTTTTCAGTGGAGAGAGGGGGTGCCACTTCAGATAATGAATCGCAGAGACACATTGGACTGACCCAAACATATCACGTATTTTAAGATTCTACTCATTCAGGGCAAAGAGTAAGCAGTTTTACCTAACAATAGTTTGGTTTCAAAAGGCTTTTTTTTTTTTTTTTTTTTTTTTTTTTTTTTAATCTAATCCCCTGCTTTTCCCTTAGAGCTCTTCTCTTTTCTCTTAGAAAACTCTACTCTTAGTCAGAGGTCCAAATCTCCATTCAAATGACACAGGGAAAAAAAAAATTCTCTCAAGCACTTGGACCCCTCCTGCCCCAAACCAAAAATTTCTGGGTGATCAATGAATTTAAAAGGCAGGAAGAATGAATCATTAACAGAAATGAACATAACCACAGTTACTACTTTGTAAGAATTGGAAAGAATGACCCAGGGCAGAGCCTCCAATTGAAACACTGTAATTATTAGACAACAGACAGACAGACAGACAGACAAAAACCCTGAAGTACAAGAGACTCTCTCCTTCTCTCTCTATAACTTACACACACACACACACACACACACACACACACACACACACACATTTCCCTTTCTTTCTCCACACCAAACTCTTTTTAATCACTTGATTTTCAGTTTCTCACTTAGTGGAGCACCACCCCTTTTCTTTAGGATCAATCTCCTCCTAGGTTTCTTTTTATACCAAAGGGGGGGGGCAAGTTACACATGATCCAGGAGAAGGAGGCCAAAGCGATCAGGTTATTAAGGAACATCAGGAGAGAGAAATTAAATGCTGGTGGACACATTGAACAAATGCTCTGAAACAAATGATATTCAAATTACCCTCTTAGTTTAGTTTTAAACCGAACGGTCAGCATCAATGCAGAGTTAGAGAGACAAACTGACCCTTAAAACAGATACGGGAAGCCATACTGGAATTTGAAACATGCCGGGAATTGTGAACAGCCTGGAGAGGCCGTATTTTTCTTCCTTCAGGGGCAGCGGGAGGGAGAGACTTTGCACTGCCTGTTGTTATGTAAATTAGAACTGAGACCTGCCCCAAGCAAGCCCGGTTTAGTGTAAGAATCTTACTTCCCCGCCCTGATAACTGGCACCCCAGCCTGGCAGAAAACAAATTTTCCCTTGCAGACAAAGTGGTAGGAACCCAAAGTGGCTGGAACCCCCCCCCCAAAAAAAAAAAAAAAAAAGAACACAATGGCACAGAGAAGGAATAGTACAAGTACCTGCTTTATCTAGGCTACTGGTTTGATAAAGTGGACACTTTGTTGGGGGTATTTCAATCTCACCTTGACCCCTGACCTGCCCCTCTCAAGAGTTTGTGAAAGATGGATGCTGCTATTTCTCCCTGAGGTTTGTGAATGTACAGGTTTATACTTTCTTTGGGTTTAATCCCGTTCTTGAAATGAATCCTGGCAGTGGCCAACATGCCCGACCTCCAGATCACTTTTGTGGTGTTCAGAGAAGAGTTGTGGTGTGATTTCATCTTTTAGACTTTGTCGAGATTTGGTCGATGTTCCATTCTATGGTCAACTTTGGTAAACATTCCGTATTCACCTTAAAAGAAGGTCTGCTGGGGCTGGGGTTGTGGCTCGGTGGTAAAGCACTTGCCTTGCGTGTGTGAGGCCCTGGGTTCGATCCTCAGTACCACATAAAAATAAATAAATAAATAAAACAAAGGTATCGTGTCCAACTGCAACTAAAAAATAAATATTAAAAAAAAAAAGAAAAAAAGAAAAGAAGAAGGTCTGCTGTGTAGTGGTGGCCTTGCAGTGTTCTGAACATGCCCATCAGGTGTGGGTTGTTCGTGATGTACTTCTGCTGTCCTTTGTTACTGATTATTTATTGATGGCCTGTGTCATCAGCTGCGAAGGGATGAGTGTGCTCCTCTCTTTGCCATCATTGATTTATCCATCTTTTCTTTTAATTCTCTCTGGTTTTCATGTAGGTATTTATTTATTTTTTTCTAAACATTTTTTTTTTTTTTTAGCTGTAGATGGACACAATGTCTTTATCTTGACTTATTTATTTTTATGTGGTGCTGAGGATCGAACCCAGGGCCTCACGAATGCAAGGCAAGCACTCTACCACTGAGCTACAATCCCAACCCTCATGTAGGTATTCTGAGGTTATTGAATGACTTGCACACTACCTTAAGATTGTTGAATGCTTCCTCAAAGATCTGACTGTTTATCAATGTGCTCTGTTCCTCCTACGCCTGGCAGTGATTGTCTTGTGTGTACCTTGAAGTCATACTGAAAATAAATAAGTGACTGAGTACAGTGGCCTATGCCTGTCATCCCAGATGCTTCTCTCTCTCTCTCTCTCTCTCTCTCTCTCTCTCTCTCTCTCTCTCAGCTGAGGCAGGAGGATCGAGAGTTTAAAGCCACCCTCAGCAAAAGTGAGACACTAAGCAACTCAGTGAGACCCTGTCTCGAAGTAACATACTAGATGGGTAGGGCTAGGGGATGTGGCTCAGTAGTCAGTGAGTGCCCCTGAGTTCAATCCCTGTTTACAGGCCTCCTCCAATAAATAAACAAACAGATTAAAAAATAAATAAATATGTTTATTTGGTCTATTTAGGTGATGATGATGATGATGATGATTTTAATGTGGTGCTGGGGTTGAACCCTGTGCCTCATGCGTACCACTGAGCCACAACACCAGAATGACAACACCATGAAGTGCTCTTGCTCAGACTGTGGTCTCCTGTGTGGCTGGGGAGGGCAGGGGTTGGGTCCATTTAGGGCTGACAGATATTGTTGCCCTGCTACTTCTTAGATGAGACAGTGCGTAATATGTGCACACAGATAAAAATGCAGGTAGAGATGGCAAGCTTTCTCCAGCTTTATTTATCCCAGAGCATGTGGTGTTTCAGTCTAGGGCAACAGACCATGCTTTTTAGCCAAGGCAGCCTCTCTTAGAGCCCTGTTACAGCTTCTTATTACCAAGTGCCTAAATGTAAAATTTGGCTCTGTGATATTGATAGATCAATAAAAATAAACACACACACACACACACACACACACACACACACACACACACAAAATAAAATAAAATAAAATAAAATAATAAAAAAAGGTAAAATGGCCAAACAGACAAAATAGAACTCCACAAGCAAGAATCCTTTTTCCTATTAGGATTAGTATTCTTTTTTTTTTTTTTCCCTGTTTCGTAGTATGTTGTCGGTGGACAGCACACCTTCTTTCGATGTGTTCCTTTTTGTATGGCGTGCTAAGGCTCAAACTCTGTGCTAGGCCGGCCCTCTGCCACTGACCCAAAGACACAGACAGCCCCTAGACAAGAAAGGATTCTCAGAGGCTGGTCATCTTCCATTTTTTTTTTTTTTTTTTTTTTTGTACAGAAAAAGGAGGAAACACAAAGCCCAAAGAACAGCAGATCAAATTCCCAAGCAACCGATTTCAAACTGATTTTTACATGTTTCTGTCAATTCCTACATTGTCTGGATGGATCCAACCGTGGCCTATCAGTCTGCCTGTGTAATTGTGGCTTCACGTGGTGGTTTCGGTTTTGAACTCCCACACCGCCCGCCCGTGTCCCCCGCCGGATTCTCTAGGGGTGCTGGGCAGACTGCCGGTGCCTCCCGCTGCTGCGGGGGACCCTGGGGGGGGGGGAGGCGGCGGCTGGTGGGACGTGTCCGGGTGACTTTCTACGACCCCTGCGGAGCGGATCACGCTGACACGTCCCTTCAGCCTGATTTGGTTGACGGTTTTCGAGCTCCCCCTGGTGGCCGCTTTTATGGGAGCGTCTTAATCCACTTCTGAGAAGTATCTGTTCAGGTCCTTGGCCCATGGATTGATTGGATTATTTTTTTTTTAATATTTTTTATTTTTTTTTAGTTCTCGGCGGACACAACATCTTTGTTGGTATGTGGTGCTGAGGATCGAACCCGGGCCGCACGCATGCCAGGCAAGCGCGCTACTGCTTGAGCCACATCCCCAGCCCAAGATTGATTGGATTATTTGTTTGATTCTTTTTTTTTTTTGGCTTCCTGTCCCCCTCCCCCCCACCCGCGTTGTTGTTGTTTCGATCTGGGGCAAGGGCCCACGCTTTTTAGCCTTGGCAGCCGCTCTTAGAGCCCTGTTACAGCTTCTGATTACCAAGTGCCTAAAGGTAAAATTTGGCTCTGTGACCCAATGGAAAATGACTTGCCATTCAAGAATATGCTCATTTCTTAGGGAAAACAACAGCAGCAGCCGCAACAGAAACAGCACCCCCCCCCAAAAAAAAAAAAGTCAGGTAAATAAATAGATAAGTAAAAACACAAATACAAATAAGAATTAATGGGCTGGAGATGTGGCTCAAGTGGTAACGCGCTCCCCTGGCATGCGCGGGGCGCTGGGTTCGATCCTCAGCACCACATAAAACAAGATAAAGATGTTGTGCCCACTGGATACTGAAAAATAAACATTAAAAAATATTCTCTCTCTCTCTCTCTCTCTCTCTCTCTCTCTCTCTCTCTCTCTTTCTCTCTCCCCCCCCACCCCGTCTTTAAAAAAGAAACATAAGACATAAATAAAAGTTAAAAAAGGGGCTGGGGATGTGGCTCAAGCGGCAGCGCGCTCGCCTGGCATGCGTGCGGCCGGGGTTCGGCCCTCAGCACCACATACCAACAAAGATGTTGTGTCCGTCCGCCGAAAACTAAAAAGTAAATATTAAAGTTCTCTCTCACTCTCTCTCTCTCTCTCTCTCTTTTTTTTTTTTTTTAATCTCAGCTAATTTTTTTTTTTAAAGAGAGAGTGAGAGGGAGAGAGAGAAAGAGAGAGAGAGAATTTTTTTTTCTTAATATTTATTTTTTAGTTCTCGGCGGACACAACATCTTTGTTGGTATGTGGTGCTGAGAATCGAACCCGGGCCGCACGCATTCGAGGCGAGCGCGCTGCCGCTTGAGCCACATCCCCAGCCCATCTCACTCTCTCTTAAAACAAAACAAACAAAAAAAGATAATGTGGCCAGACAGACAAAATAGAACTCCACAAGGAAAAATCCTTTTTCCTATTATGATCAGTATTCTTTTTTTTCTTTCTTGGAGTAGTCGTAGGTGGACAGCACGCCTTCTTTGTTCCTTTTTGTATGCCGCGCTAAGGCTGAAACCCAGTGCCTCCTATAGTGCTAGACCGGCCCTCTGCCACCGAACCACAGACATAGAGGAGGAAGGATTCTCAGAGGCTGTTCATCTTCCTGTTTTTTTTTTTTTTTTTTTTTTTTTGACCCAATGAGTCAAGTCACTCTTGCAATTATCCACTATTATGTGAAAGACACTTGTCTGGAAAGATTGTTACAAGGGAACTTCCCGGAGATGCCTCTGCATTTATTAGAAAAATCTTAAATGGGTCCATTATCCTTATTGACTGACTTTATTATATTCTATCTTATTAACTGTGACCAAACAGGAAAAACAAACTCTTTCTGTTTTTTCTCTTTTTTCCGTTTTGTAGATAGATTGTATATCACTTCTGAGAAGTGTTTGTTTACCTTCTCAGAGGCTGTTCGTCTTCCCGTTTTTTTTTTTTTTTTTTTTTGGTACAGAAACAGGCGGGAACCCCAAGCCCAAAGACCAGCAGATCGAATTCCCAAGCCACCGATTTCAACGGGTTTTTCCACGTTTCTGTCAATTCCTCCATTCTCTGGATGGATCCGACCTGTGGCCTAGCAATCTGCCTAACGGTGGCTTCACCGTGGTGGTTTCGGTTTTGAAGTCCCACGCCGCCCGTGTCCCCCGCCGGGTTCTCTTGGGGTGCCGGGCCGATCTGCCTGCGTCTCGCGCCCGCCGCCGCGCGGGGCCCTGGCGGGGCGACCCGGCTGGTGGGACGTGTCCGGGTGACTTTCTACGACCCCTGCGGAGCGGATCCCGCTGACACCGACCGAGGTTCCGCGTCCCTTCCGCCTGATTCGGTTGACGGTTGTCGAGCGCCACCTGGTGGCCGCTTTGATGGGAGCGTCTTATCCTCGGAAGTCGCCAAGGCGTGGTATTCGGCGGCTGTGGCCGAGACGGAGTTCCAGGAGCTGGGCGGCGCCGGCGGAACTGTCTCGGTCGCGCTGGGCTGGGCCGGGGTGGCCCGTCGGCGGGATATTGGACCGGCAGGCTTAGTGTGTGTGTCGGTTGTCTCCTCTCCCTGCCGGCTCCGGGCCGCGGGCGCCTCGGGTGGCGGTCTGAGCGGTTCCTTCGGGGGCACGGGCTGCTTCGCTTTGCCCGGTCTGGGTCGGCCGCCGCGACTTCGGTCTTCTTTTTCTCCCGCTTCCTCTCCCTCTCTCCCGTGGGTTTTGGCCGAGGGGCTGCGCCGGGCGGGCCGGAGGGGTGTGCCGGCCCGGCCTTCCCGCGTTCCCTCCTTGGGGGCCGCTGCCCGGGGCTTGTCCTGACGGCTGCGCCCGGCGTCCTCCGGTGGTGGGTCGGCTTGGCGTGTTCCCCGGCCGCCCCCCGCCCCCGCCCCCGATCCCGCTCGTGGCGGATGGTGGTCCCCGCCTCTCGTTTACGCCTTCGTCCACGAGGGTCGACCAGTTGTCCCTGGGGGCTCTGGATCTCGGTGATGGGCTCGATTTCGCGGTCCGCCGACCGTGACCCTCTTCGGGGAGGGCGGCAGTGGTGAGCGAACTGTTCCCCGTCGCCCCGGTCGCGGTTGTTTGGGCCCGAGTTGGCCGTTTTGTGCCATCGGGTAGGTGCTGACACGTTGTCCTCTGGCGTGTGCCGCCAGAGGGAGGGGGCTTGGGCCTCCGGGTGCGCGCGGGGCTCTGGGCCGATGGGGTGGCCCGGACCCGTTCCCTCTTGAGCCGTCTGCCTCGGGCCTGCGTGCGACGGCTCTTGGGCGCGCCCGGGGCGCCCTCGCGGTGGTTGCCACCTCCGGCCGGCCGGTCTCCCGGCGCCGGAGGGCGGCGGGGGAAGGTGGCGGGTGGTCCTTTACCGCCCGTGCGCTCCCCGCTGCGGGCACCGAGGGCTTTGTGACGACGCTCGCTTCCATGGCTCCGAGCCGCGTGTCAGGCGTTCCCCGTTCCGTGTCGTCGCCCGCCCTCCCTGGGGCGTGGGGCCGGCGAGGCCGTTAGCAGGCTCCTCTTGGAAGCGGTCCTCGCCGGGTCTCCCCCTGCTCCCCGGGCCTCTCCCGCCCACTCTGCTGATCGATGTGGTGACTTTGCGCTCTCCCGGGCCGGACCAAAGCCGCGCCAGGCGAGGGACGGACATTCATGGCGAATGGGCCAGCTCTTCTCGTCCTGCCCGCGGGCCCCTCGCCTCGCCTCCCCGCCCCTTCGCGGTGCGGGGAAGGGCGGGGGTGCGGAACCCGGCCTCGACCTCGCTCCTGGGGTCCTCTGACGTAGCGGGTGCTTCCCGCTCGCCGCCCGCTCTGGGCGGCCGAGGGCCGTGTGCGCGGCCCTCCCCGCGTCGGGGAGGGCTGCCGCCGTGCTGCCTCGGCGCGACGGCGCGCCTCTGCTTCGGTGCTCCTGGGGCGCTCCGGGTCGTCTCCTGAGGTGCCTGAGGCTGAGCCGGTGTGTGCCGTTCCCGGTCCCGGCGCCGCTGCCGCGGCCGGCCGCCGCCTCGCCGTCGGTCTCGCCCCGCCTGCGGGGGTTTCTGAGGCGAGTGCCTGAAGGGAAGAGAACGGTGTTGCTTCGTTCGGGGGATCGAGGCGGTGAGCTCGGCGGCGTTGCCCGTTCCCTCTCCTGGGGGGAGCGGGTCGCGTTGTCGTCCCCGGCGCCGAGTGGCGCGGGGAGTGTCAGGCGAGCGGGCGCCCGCGCGCTCTTCCCTCCCTCCGGTGGGGGAGAGGAGCTGCTGCCCGGGCGTGCGAGCGATTGTGGCGGGACGCCGAGCTGGGGCCGGTCCGGCCCCTGAGGCGATGGGGCTTTGGGTGTCCCCGGCCGCGAACGCTCGAGGAGCCTTGTGCTTGCCCATACCGCAGATCCCCCCTCGTTGTCTCGGCGGCCGGTTGGGAGAGGGGCCGGGTTGGGTGCGGCCCACCCTCAGTGAGGAACGTTTCTCTAGCGATCCGTGAAGGGCGTGCCTCGTGTGGGGTACCGGATTCCCCCGTTGGCCGCCCCCTGCCTCGTGCGTTGCGCTACCGTCGGTGGTGTGTGTAGGCGAGAGTCCCCCCCTCCCCGCCGTCTGGGAGGGCAGGGGTCCGCCGGCCCCCCGCGGGTGGGGGCCGAGCGCCTGCTCTCTGTGCCTACCGCGGCCCACGCCTCCCCCCTTCGAGTCGGGGGAGGGTTCCCGCTGGGCCCGGCCGGGCCTCCTGGCGCACGTGGGGCCACCGTGTGGGACGCTGGCGTGCCGCGTGTGTGCGCGCGGCGGCGGTGGGGCTCTGTTCGCGCGGCCGGGGGTTGAGGGGCCCCGTCCCTCTTTCCCCCTCGCCCGCTGCGAGTGGCCCTCTGCCCGCTCCCGGTCCCGGGCCGGCGGGCGGCCTGCGTGCGTGTGCGCTGGCCCGGGGCGCGGCCGCCGCGGCCCCCCCCCCGGGAGCGTTCCGCGGGCGGGGTGGTGAGCGAGCGGACCCTGGAGCTGGAGAGACCCAGGTCGTGGGACTCGACCGGCCCGAGGTTGTGGCGTTGCATGCTGGCGTTCGGAGGCCAGGCGCGTCTCGTCGCGTGGAGGGCCACCCTGTGGTGGCGGGGCGGCGGGTCTCGTGGGAGGCTCCGGGGCTGGGACCGGAGGCCGGGTCGGCGTCGCAGGCGGTGCGGGACCGCCCTCGCGTGTGGCGGTGGGACCCCGCTTGTTTTCCTGGCGGCCCGACTCCGTGCCCGAGGTCCTCTCCCCGGTTTCCTCTCCGCGCGGCTTTGCCCCTCGCTGCCTCCGGCGCGCCCTCCGTCCCGGCGGGGTTGTGCCCCCCTCCTCGCCTCCGCCGAGCCTCCCCCTGGCTGACTGGCCGCGGCCGCGCTGCCGCCCCCCTCCCGGGCGCGTACCGGGCGTGGCGGGTGGGCACGCTGGACGGGCGGTCGCCGTTGGGGGATGCTCGTCACGGTGTGCGGGTTGAGGGTTCGGGGGCTTCCCCGCCTCTTGCGACGGCGGCGGGGCGGCGGGGCCCTGTCCCCCGCGAGGGCCCTCCCGGGAGGTTGGCTGATGAAGGGAACCCGGCCGGCGGCTCGTCCGGGGCCACGCGGGACCGCCCGTGCGCCTGGTGTGCGCGCTGGCGGTGATACACCGTGTGCCGCCCCGCGTTCGTCCGGCCGGTGGGCCCGCGCGGGCTCGGCCAGCTCTCTCCGGGCGGGGCTCCTCCGCGGGTCGGCGGGTGCCCTCTCCCGTCTCCCGCCGCCCTTCTGGCGCGCCGCTCCCCACGCCGGCTGCGGCCGCCGCCTCCTCGTGCTGCCGGCCCGTCCCCGCCCGGTCTCTCCTGACCCTGGGCCGCCCGCTCTCTCGCCCCTTCGCGAGTTCGCTCCCACGGGGGGGGGCCCGCCGCGGCCCCCCGTCTCCTGGCCGCCACCGCCGCCTGTCCGCCGGCGACGCGGCGTCGTTGTGTGCCGGTGCTTGGGGGGGGACGACGGGTCCGCCACCCCCGCCCCCGCGGGGCGCCGGTCACCCGCTCGGTGCCGCGCGAGGGTTGCTGCCGCTCGGGTGCGCGCGTCCGGCCGCGACCTGGTCCGGTCGCGAGGAGTCGTTCCCCGGTCGCGCCGCCGCGCCGTTCCCCGGGCGGGGCAGGGGAGGTGGGGAAGGGCGTTGCCCCGAACCGCTCGCACCCCTGTCCCCGTCCGCGCGAGCGCGGCGGCCCGGTCCGCG
>NW_027673043.1:0-1000 GCF_964194105.1 Spermophilus citellus
TCTGGTACTATGGATGGAGTTTCAAGATGGACACCAAGTGACAAAATGAGGTACATACTTTAGTGCAGTAGAATGTCCTGGATAAAAAATAAACTTACTGTAATTCATGAAGAAACTATAGCTTGTGTTCTGTTTGGCTCAATGTTATCATAGAGGAAACCTTCTGTAATAGTTGATAATTCTTAAGTATTCTACATACAACATACACTACTTAAAATTGTAATGTTCATTTGTTAGTCTCATTCAATTTTTATTTAGCTTTATTTTTACAAATAAGGAAAGTAAGTCTAAAAGTTTTGGGTGTTACTTCAAAGGCTTCCCAGATAATTTGTGTAAAACAATGGGAATAGTTTGGAATTTCTGTTAAATAGCATGAAATATTTATGATAAACACACACACACACACACACACACACACACTCAGAAAGGAAAGAAGAGGGAAGGGAGGAAACCACTGGTTTACTCTCCCACTCGTGTTTGTGTCATCAACTTGAGGAGATATACTATATATCTTATGAGTCATTTGAACATGGAAAGCATGCCTCAGTTGTCTTTTCAGTTTCTTCACAGAAAAATACAAATACAAGATTTGGAGAAGAGCAAGGTGTGGTCGATGTAGGGAAGTTGATTCTACCAAGAGGTAATAGAATGCATAATGAATCTATTAGCTTTTTAAATCCAAAAATGAGAGTCCTTTGTCTAGAACTATTCCCACTCTCTGGTTGTTATCCTCATACCTTGAATGTGTTTGAACTTGATTTCTTCTGTGTTAGTAAGTAACCAGGTTGGAGTGAGAAGTGATTAAAACTGATCAATCACTTACACCTTAACGGAAATCTCAAACCTTTCTTCCCAGTGCATTATAATATAGGGGAGGAGTCACCTAGAAGGAAACTTGACATCTGCTGCAGAATTTAGGCATAAGTGAATCAAATGTTTCTAATCAGAGAGTTATGGCAGCAATTATTAGTTTTTTTAAAAAACTTTGCTTTATATTTAT
>NW_027673042.1:0-60000 GCF_964194105.1 Spermophilus citellus
CTAAGCAGTGACTGGCGAGAAACACTTTCATTGAAGTTGTTGCCAAGCTTCCAAAAATTACGAGTCTCCAGAAATCTCAGCAAATATTTTTTCACCCAAACTGGATGATACCTTCAGGTAATGATCAGTACACTAAGCCCACTTGGTTCCCCAAATTTCGTTCTTCTATGGTGAAGCGTTCGTTTCCAGTAACAGTTTGAATTTTGGCGTTTCACACTGTTTTCTCCTATATTGATAGATGTATTTGGAACTCTAAATCCAACACGGTTTGTGCTAGCTTCTTGAAACTTCACACAGTAAAGTAGTTTCACATTCTCTCTCTATGTTATGTTTCCTCTTGATGTAGCCCTAAGCAGTGACTGGCGAGAAACACGTTCATTGAAAGGGGTTGCCAAGCTTCCAAAAATTAAGAATCTCCAGAAATCTCAGCAAATATTTTTTCACCCAAACTGGATGATACCTTCAGGTAATGATCAGTACACTAAGCCCACTTGGTTCCCCAAATTTCGTTCTTCTATGTTGAAGCGTTCGTTTTCAATAACAGTTTGAATTTTGGCGTTTCACACTGTTTTCTCCTATATTTATACATGTATTTGGAACTCTAAATCCAACACGGTTTGTGCTAGCTTCGTGAAACTTCACACAATAAAGTAGTTTCAAGTTCTCTCTCTATGTTATGTTTCCTCTTGATGTAGCCCTAAGCAGTGACTGGCGAGAAACACTTTCATTGAAAGGGGTTGCCAAGCTTCCAAAAATTATGAGTCTCCAGAAATCTCAGCAAATATTTTTTCACCCAAACTGCATGATACACTCAGGTAATGATCAGTACACTAAGCCCACTTGGTTCCCCAAATTTCGTTCTTCTATGTTGAAGCGTTCGTTTCCAGTAACAGTTTGAATTTTGGCGTTTCACACTGTTTTCTCCTATATTGATAGATGTATATGGAACTCTAAATCCAACACGGTTTGTGCTAGCTCCTTGAAACTTGACACAATAAAGAAGTTTCAAGTTCTATCTCTATGTTTTGTTTCCTCTTGATGTAGCCCTAAGCAGTGACTGGAGAGAAACACTTTCATTGAAAGGGGTTGCCAAGCTTCCAAAAATTACGAGTCTCCAGAAATCTCAGCAAATATTTTTTCACCCAAACTGGATGATACTTTCAGGTAATGATCAGTACACTAAGCCCACTTAGTTCCCCAAATTTCGTTCTTCTATGTTGAAGCGTTCGTTTCCAGTAACAGTTTGAATTTTGGTGTTTCACACTGTTTTCTCCTTTATTGATAGATGTATTTGGATCTCTAAATCCAACACGGTTTGTGCTAGCTTCTTGAAACTTGACACAATAAAGTAGTTTCAACTTCTATCTCTATGTTTTGTTTCCTCTTGATGTAGCCCTAAGCAGTGACTGGCGAGAAACACTTTCATTGAAAGGGGTTGCCAAGCTTCCAAAAATTACGAGTCTCCAGAAATCTCAGCAAATATTTTTTCACCCAAACTGGATGATACTTTCTGGTAATGTTCAGTACACTAAGCCCACTTGGTTCCCCAAATTTCGTTCTTCTATGTTGAAGCGTTCGTTTCCAGTAACAGTTTGAATTTTGGCGTTTCACACTGTTTTCTCCTATATTGATAGATGTATTTGGAACTCTAAATCCAACACGGTTTGTGCTAGCTTCTTGAAACTTCACACAGTAAAGTAGATTCACGTTCTCTCTCTATGTTATGTTTCCTCTTGATGTAGCCCTAAGCAGTGACTGGCGAGAAACACTTTCATTGAAAGGGGTTGCCAAGCTTCCAAAAATTAAGTATCTCCAGAAATCTCAGCAAATATTTTTTCACCCAAAATGGATGATACTTTCAGGTAATGATCAGTACACTAAGCCCACTTGGTTCCCCAAATTTCGTTCTTCTATGTTGAAGCGTTCGTTTCCAGTAACAGTTTGAATTTTGGTGTTTCACACTGTTTTCTCCTATATTGATAGATGTATATGGAACTCTAAATCCAACACGGTTTGTGCTAGCTCCTTGAAACTTGACACAATAAAGTAGTTTCAAGTTCTATCTCTATGTTTTGTTTCCTCTTGATGTAGCCCTAAGCAGTGACTGGCGAGAAACACTTTCATTGAAAGGGGTTGCCAAGCTTCCAAAAATTAAGAATCTCCAGATATTTCAGCAAATATTTTTTCACCCAAACTGGATGATACCTTCAGGTAATGATCAGTACACTAAGCCCACTTGGTTCCCCAAATTTCGTTCTTCTATGTTGAAGCGTTCATTTCCAGTAACAGTTTGAATTTTGGCGTTTCACACCGTTTTCTCCTATATTGATAGATGTATTTGGATCTCTAAATTTAACACGGTTTGTGCTAGCTTCTTGAAACTTGACACAATAAAGTAGTTTCAACTTCTATCTCTATGTTTTGTTTCCTCTTGATGTAGGCCTAAGCAGTGACTGGCGAGAAACCCTTTCATTGAAGTTGTTGCCAAGCTTCCAAAAATTACGAGTCTCCAGAAATCTCAGCAAATATTTTTTCACCCAAACTGGATGATACCTTCAGGTAATGATCAGTACACTAAGCCCACTTGGTTCCCCAAATTTCGTTCTTCTATGTTGAAGCGTTCGTTTCCAGTAACAGTTTGAATTTTGGCGTTTCACACTGTTTTCTCCTATATTGATAGATGTATTTGGAACTCTAAATCCAACACGGTTTGTGCTAGCTTCTTGAAACTTCACACAGTAAAGTAGTTTCACATTCTCTCTCTATGTTATGTTTCCTCTTGATGTAGCCCTAAGCAGTGACTGGCGAGAAACACTTTCATTGAAAGGGGTTGCCAAGCTTCCAAAAATTAAGAATCTCCAGAAATCTCAGCAAATATTTTTTCACCCAAACTGGATGATACCTTCAGGTAATGATCAGTACACTAAGCCCACTTGGTTCCCCAAATTTCGTTCTTCTATGTTGAAGCATTCGTTTCCAGTAACAGTTTGAATTTTGGCGTTTCACACTGTTTTCTCCTATATTGATAGATGTATATGGAACTCTAAATCCAAACGGTTTGTGCTAGCTCCTTGAAACTTGACACAATAAAGTAGTTTCAAGTTCTATCTCTATGTTTTGTTTCCTCTTGATGTAGCCCTAAGCAGTGACTGGCGAGAAACACTTTCATTGAAAGGGGTTGCCAAGCTTCCAAAAATTAAGAATCTCCAGATATTTCAGCAAATATTTTTTCACCCAAACTGGATGATACCTTCAGGTAATGATCAGTACACGAAGCCCACTTGGTTCCCCACATTTCGTTCTTCTATGTTGAAGCGTTCGTTTCCAGTAACAGTTTGAATTTTGGCGTTTCACACTGTTTTCTCCTATATTGATAGATGTATTTGGAACTCTAAATCCAACACGGTTTGTGCTAGCTTCTTGAAACTTCACACAGTAAAGTAGTTTCACGTTCTCTCTCTATGTTATGTTTCCTCTTGATGTAGCCCTAAGCAGTGACTGGCGAGAAACACTTTCATTGAAAGGGGTTGCCAAGCTTCAAAAAATTAAGAATCTCCAGAAATCTCAGCAAGTATTTTTTCACCCAAACTGGATGATACCTTCAGGTAATGATCAGTACACTAAGCCCACTTGGTTCCCCAAATTTCGTTCTTCTATGTTGAAGCGTTCGTTTCCAGTAACAGTTTGAATTTTGGCGTTTCACACTGTTTTCTCCTATATTGATAGATGTATATGGAACTCTAAATCCAACACGGTTTGTGCTAGCTCCTTGAAACTTGACACAATAAAGTAGTTTCAAGTTCTATCTCTATGTTTTGTTTCCTCTTGATGTAGCCCTAAGCAGTGACTGGCGAGAAACACTTTCATTGAAAGGGGTTGCCAAGCTTCCAAAAATTAAGAATCTCCAGATATTTCAGCAAATATTTTTTCACCCAAACTGGATGATACCTTCAGGTAATGATCAGTACACTAAGCCCACTTGGTTCCCCAAATTTCGTTCTTCTTTGTTGAAGCGTTCATTTCCAGTAACAGTTTGAATTTTGGCGTTTCACACCGTTTTCTCCTATATTGATAGATGTATTTGGATCTCTAAATTTAACACCGTTTGTGCTAGCTTCTTGAAACTTGACACAATAAAGTAGTTTCAACTTCTATCTCTATGTTTTGTTTCCTCTTGATGTAGCCCTAAGCAGTGACTGGCGAGAAACACTTTCATTGAAAGGGGTTGCCAAGCTTCCAAAAATTACGAGTCTCCAGAAATCTCAGCAAATATTTTTTCACCCAAACTGGATGATACTTTCAGGTAATGATCAGTATACTAAGCCCACTTGGTTCCCCAAATTTCGTTCTTCTATGTTGAAGCATTCGTTTCCAGTAACAGTTTGAATTTTGGCGTTTCACCACTGTTTTCTCCTATATTGATAGATGTATTTGGAACTCTAAATCCAACACGGTATGTGCTAGCTTCTTGATACTTCACACAATAAAGTAGTTTCACGTTCTCCCTCTATGTTATGTTTCCTCCTGATGTAGCACTAAGCAGTGACTGGCGAGAAACAATTTCATTGAAATGGGTTGCCAAGCTTCCAAAAATTACGAGTCTCCAGAAATCTCAGCATATATTTTTTAACCCAAACGGGATGATACTATCAGGTAATGATCAGTACACGAAGCCCACTTGGTTCCCCAAATTTCGTTCTTCTATGTTGAAGCGTTCGTTTCCAGTAACAGTTTGAATTTTGGCGTTTCTCACTGTTTTCTCCTATATTGATAGATGTATTTGGAACCCTAAATCCAACACGGTTTGTGCTAGCTCCTTGAAACTTGACACAATAAAGTAGTTTCATGTTCTATCTCTATGTTTTGTTTCCTCTTGATGTAGCCCTCAGCAGTGACTGGCGAGAAACACTTACATTGAAAGGGGTTGCCAAGCTTCCAAAAATTACGAGTCTCCAGAAATCTCAGCAAATATTTTTTCACACAAACTGGATGATACTTTCAGGTAATGATCAGTACACTAAGCCCACTTGGTTCCCCAAATTTCGTTCTTCTATGTTGAAGCATTCGTTTCCAGTAACAGTTTGAATTTTGGCGTTTCACACTGTTTTCTCCTATATTGATAGATGTATTTGGAACTCTAAATCCAACACGGTATGTGCTAGCTTCTTGAAACTTCACACAATAAAGTAGTTTCACGTTCTCCCTCTATGTTATGTTTCCTCCTGATGTAGCACTAAGCAGTGACTGGCGAGAAACAATTTCATTGAAATGGGTTGCCAAGCTTCCAAAAATTATGAGTCTCCAGAAATCTCAGCATACATTTTTTAACCCAAACGGGATGATACTATCAGGTAATGATCAGTACACGAAGCCCACTTGGTTCCCCAAATTTCGTTCTTCTATGTTGAAGCGTTCGTTTCCAGTAACAGTTTGAATTTTGGCGTTTCTCACTGTTTTCTCCTATATTGATAGATGTATTTGGAACCCTAAATCCAACACGGTTTGTGCTAGCTCCTTGAAACTTGACACAATAAAGTAGTTTCATGTTCTATCTCTATGTTTTGTTTCCTCTTGATGTAGCCCTCAGCAGTGACTGGCGAGAAACACTTACATTGAAAGGGGTTGCCAAGCTTCCAAAAATTACGAGTCTCCAGAAATCTCAGCAAATATTTTTTCACACAAACTGGATGATACTTTCAGGTAATGATCAGTACACTAAGCCCACTTGGTTCCCCAAATTTCGTTCTTCTATGTTGAAGCGTTCGTTTCCAGTGACAGTTTGAATTTTGGCGTTTCACACTGTTTTCTCCTATATTGATAGATGTATTTGGAACTCTAAATCCAACACGGTTTGTGCTAGCTTCTTGAAACTTCACACAGTAAAGTAGTTTCACGTTCTCTCTCTATGTTATGTTTCCTCTTGATGTAGCCCTAACCAATGACTGGCGAGAAACACTTTCATTGAAAGGGGTTGCCAAGCTTCCAAAAATTAAGAATCTCCAGAAATCTCAGCAAATATTTTTTCACCCAAACTGGATGATACCTTCAGGTAATGATCAGTACACTAAGCCCACGTGGTTCCCCAAATTTCGTTCTTCTATGTTGAAGCATTCATTTCCAGTAACAATTTGAATTTTGGCGTTTCACACTGTTTTCTCTTATATTTATAGATGTATATGGAACTCTAAATCCAACACGGTTTGTGCTAGGTCCTTGAAACTTGACACAATAAAGTAGTTTCAAGTTCTATCTCTATGTTTTGTTTCCTCTTGATGTAGCCCTAAGCAGTGACTGGCAAGAAACACTTTCATTGAAAGGGGTTGCCAAGCTTCCAAAAATTAAGAATCTCCCGATATTTCAGCAAATATTTTTTCACCCAAACTGGATGATACCTTCAGGTAATGATCAGTACACTAAGCCCACTTGGTTCCCCAAATTTCGTTCTTCTATGTTGAAGCGTTCATTTCCAGTAACAGTTTGAATTTTGGCGTTTCACACTGTTTTCTCCTATATTGATAGATGTATTTGGAACTCTAAATCCAACAAGGTTTGTGCTAGCTTCTTGAAACTTCACACAGTAAAGTAGTTTCAAGTTCTCTCTCTATGTTATGTTTCCTCTTGATGTAGCCCTAAGCAGTGACTGGCGAGAAACACTTTCATTGAAAGGGGTTGCCAAGCTTCCAAAAATTACGAGTCTCCAGAAATCTCAGCAAATATTTTTTCACCCAAACTGGATGATACTTTCAGGTAATGATCAGTACACGAAGCCCACTTGGTTCCCCAAATTTCGTTCTTCTATGTTGAAGCGTTCGTTTCCAGTAACAGTTTGAATTTTGGCGTTTCACACTGTTTTCTCCTATATTGATAGATGTATATGGAACTCTAAATCCAACACGGTTTGTGCTAGCTCCTTGAAACTTGACACAATAAAGTAGTTTCAAGTTCTATCTCTATGTTTTTTTTCCTCTTGATGTAGCCCTAAGCAGTGAGTGGCGAGAAACACTTTCATTGAAAGGGGTTGCCAAGCTTCCAAAAATTAAGAATCTCCAGAAATCTCAGCAAATATTTTTTCACCCAAACTGGATGATACTTTCAGGTAATGATCAGTACACTAAGCCCACATGGTTCCCCAAATTTCGTTCTTCTATGTTGAAGCGTTCATTTCCAGTAACAGTTTGAATTTTGGCGTTTCACACTGTTTTCTCCTATATTGATAGATGTATTTGGAACTCTAAATCCAACACGGTTTGTGCTAGCTTCTTGAAACTTCACACAGTAAAGTAGTTTCACGTTCTGTCTCTATGTTATGTTTTCTCTTGATGTAGCCCTAAGCAGTGACTGGCGAGAAACACTTTCATTGAAAGAGGTTGCCAAGCTTAAAAAAATTACGAGTCTCCAGAAATCTCAGCAAATATTTTTTCACCCAAACTGGATGATACTTTCTGGTAATGTTCAGTACACTAACCCCACTTGGTTCCCCAAATTTCGTTCTTCTATGTTGAAGCGTTCGTTTCCAGTAACAGTTTGAATTTTGGCGTTTCACACTGTTTTCTCCTATATTGATAGATGTATTTGGAACTCTAAATCCAACACGGTTTGTGCTAGCTTCGTGAAACTTCACACAATAAAGTAGTTTCACGTTCTCTCTCTATGTTATGTTTCCTCTTGATGTAGCCCTAAGCAGTGACTGGCGAGAAACACTTTCATTGAAAGGGGTTGCCAAGCTTCCAAGAATTACGAGTCTCCAGAAATCTCAGCAAATATTTTTTCACCCAAACTGGATGATACTTTCAGGTAATGATCAGTACACTAAGCCCACTTGGTTCCCCAGATGTTCGTTCTTCTATGTGAAGCGTTCGTTTCCAGTAACAGTTTGAATTTTGGCGTTTCACACTGTTTTCTCCTATATTGATAGATGTATTTGGAACTCTAAATCCAACACAGTATGTGCTAGATTCTTGAAACTTCACACAATTCAGTAGTTTCACGTTCTCTCTTTATGTTATGTTTCCTCCTGATGTAGCCCTAAGCAGTGACTGGCGAGAAACACTTTCATTGAAAGGGGTTGCCAAGCTTCCAAAAATTACGAGTCTCCAGAAATCTCAGCAAATATTTTTTCACCCAAACTGGATGATACTTTCAGGTAATGATCAGTACACTAAGCCCACTTGGTTCCCCAAATTTCGTTCTTCTATGTTGAAGCATTCGTTTCCAGTAACAGTTTGAATTTTGGCGTTTCACACTGTTTTCTCCTATATTGATAGATGTATTTGTAACTCTAAATCCAACACGGTTTGTGCTAGCTTCTTGAAACTTCACACAGTAAAGTAGTTTCACGTTCTCTCTCTATGTTATGTTTCCTCTTGATGTAGCCCTAAGCAGTGACTGGCGAGAAACACTTTCATTGAAAGGGGTTGCCAAGCTTCCAAAAATTAAGTATCTAAAGAAATCTCAGCATATATTTTTTCACCCAAACTTGATGATACTTTCACGTAATGATCAGTACACTAAGCCCACTTGGGTCCCCAAATTTCGTTCTTCTATGTTGAAGCGTTCGTTTCCAGTAACAGTTTGAATTTTGGCGTTCCACACTGTTTTCTCCTATATTGATAGATGTATATGGAACTCTAAATCCAACACGGTTTGTGCTAGCTCCTTGAAACTTGACACAATAAAGTAGTTTCAAGTTCTATCTCTATGTTTTTTTTCCTCTTGATGTAGCCCTAAGCAGTGAGTGGCGAGAAACACTTTCATTGAAAGGGGTTGCCAAGCTTCCAAAAATTAAGAATCTCCAGAAATCTCAGCAAATATTTTTTCACCCAAACTGGATGATACTTTCAGGTAATGTTCAGAACACTAAGCCAACTTGGTTCCCCAAATTTCGTTCTTCTATGTTGAAGCATTCGTTCCCAGTAACAGTTTGAATTTTGGCGTTTCACACTGTTTTCTCCTATATTGATAGATGTATTTGGAACTCTAAATCCAACACGGTTTGTGCTAGCTTCGTGAAACTTCACACAATAAAGTAGTTTCACGTTCTCTCTCTATGTTATGTTTCCTCTTGATGTAGCCCTAAGCAGTGACTGGCGAGAAACACTTTCATTGAAAGGGGTTGCCAAGCTTCCAAAAATTACGAGTCTCCAGAAATCTCAGCAAATATTTTTTCACCCAAACTGGATGATACTTTCAGGTAATGATCAGTACACTAAGCCCACTTGGTTCCCCAAATTTCGTTCTTCTATGTTGAAGCGTTCGTTTCCAGTAACAGTTTGAATTTTGGCGTTTCACACTGTTTTCTCCTATATTGATAGATGTATTTGGAACTCTAAATACAACACGGTTTGTGCTAGCTTCTTGAAACTTCACACAGTAAAGTAGTTTCACGTTCTCTCTCTATGTTATGTTTCCTCTTGATGTAGCCCTAAGCAGTGACTGGCAAGAAACACTTTCATTGAAAGGGGTTGCCAAGCTTCCAAAAATTAAGTATCTAAAGAAATCTCAGCAAATATTTTTTCACCCAAACTGGATGATACTTTCAGGTAATGATCAGTACACTAAGCCCACTTGGTCCCCAAATTTCGTTCTTCTATGTTGAAGCGTTCGTTTCCAGTAACAGTTTGAATTTTGGCGTTTCACACTGTTTTCTCCTATATTGATAGATGTATATGGAACTCTAAATCCAACACGGTTTGTGCTAGCTCCTTGAAACTTGACACAATAAAGTAGTTTCAAGTTCTATCTCTATGTTTTTTTTCCTCTTGATGTAGCCCTAAGCAGTGAGTGGCGAGAAACACTTTCATTGAAAGGGGTTGCCAAGCTTCCAAAAATTAAGAATCTCCAGAAATCTCAGCAAATATTTTTTCACCCAAACTGGATGATACTTTCAGGTAATGTTCAGAACACTAAGCCCACTTGGTTCCCCAAATTTCGTTCTTCTATGTTGAAGCGTTCGTTCCCAGTAACAGTTTGAATTTTGGCGTTTCACACTGTTTTCTCCTATATTGATAGATGCATTTGGAACTCTAAATCCAACACGGTTTGTGCTAGCTCCTTGAAACTTGACATAATAAAGTAGTTTCAAGTTCTATCTCTATGTTTTGTTTCCTCTTGATGTAGCCCTAAGCAGTGACTGGCAAGAAACACTTTCATTGAAAGGGGTTGCCAAGCTTCCAAAAATTACGAGTCTCCAGAAATCTCAGCAAATATATTTTCACCCAAACTGGATGATACTTTCAGGTAATGATCAGTACACTAAGCCCACTTGGTTCCCCAAATTCCGTTCTTCTATTTTGAAGCGTTCGTTTTCAGTAACAGTTTGAATTTTGGCGTTTCACTCTGTTTTCTCCTATATTGATAGATGTATTTGGAACTCTAAATCCAACACGGTTTGTGCTAGTCCTTGAAACTTGACACAATAAAGTAGTTTCAAGTTCTATCTCTATGTTTTGTTTCCTCTTGATGTAGCCCTAAGCAGTGACGGGCGAGAAACACTTTCATTGAAAGAGGTTGCCAATCTTCCAAAAATTAAGAATCTCCAGAAATCTCAGCAAATATTTTTTCACCCAAACTGGATGATACCTTCAGGTAATGATCAGTACACTAAGCCCACTTGGTTCCCCAAATTTCGTTCTTCTATGTTGAAGCGTTCGTTTCCAGTAACAGTTTGAATTTTGGCGTTTCACACTGTTTTCTCCTATATTGATAGATGTATTTGGAACTCTAAATCCAACACGGTATGTGCTAGCTTCTTGAAACTTCACACAGTAAAGTAGTTTCAAGTTCTCTGTCTATGTTATGTTTCCTCTTGATGTAGCCCTAAGCAGTGACTGGCGAGAAACACTTTCATTGAAATGGGTTGCCAAGCTTCCAAAAATTAAGAATCTCCAGAAATCTCAGCAAATATTTTTTCACCAAAACTGGATGATACCTTCAGGTAATGATCAGTACACTAAGCCCACTGGGTTCCCCAAATTTCGTTCTTCTATGTTGAAGCGTTCGTTTCCAGTAACAGTTTGAATTTTGGCGTTTCACACTGTTTTCTCCTATATTGATAGATGTATTTGGAACTCTAAATCCAACACGGTTTGTGCTAGCTCCTTGAAACTTGACACAATAAAGTAGTTTCATGTTCTATCTCTATGTTTTGTTTCCTCTTGATGTAGCCCTCAGCAGTGACTGGCGAGAAACACTTTCATTGAAAGGGGTTGCCAAGCTTCCATAAATTAAGTATCTCCAGAAATCTCAGCAAATATTTTTTCACCCAAACTGGATAATACTTTCAGGTAATGATCAGTACACTAAGCCCACTTGGTTCCCCAAATTTTGTTCTTCTATGTTGAAGCGTTCGTTTCCAGTAACAGTTTGAATTTTGGCGTTTCACACTGTTTTCTCCTATATTGATAGATGTATTTGGAACTCTAAATCCAACACGGTTTGTGCTAGCTTCTTGAAACTTCACACAGTAAAGTAGTTTCACGTTCTCTCTCTATGTTATGTTTCCTCTTGATGTAGCCCTAAGCAGTGACTGGCGAGAAACACTTTCATTGAAAGGGGTTGCCAAGCTTCCAAAAATTACGAGTCTCCAGAAATCTCAGCAAATATTTTTTCACCCAAACTGGATGATACCTTCACGTAATGATCAGTACACTAAGCCCACTTGGTTCCCCAAATTTCGTTCTTCTATGTTTAAGCGTTCGTTTCCAGTAACAGTTTGAATTTTGGCGTTTCACACTGTTTTCTCCTATATTGATAGATGTATTTGGAACTCTAAATCCAACACGGTATGTGCTAGATTCTTGAAACTTCACACAATAAAGTAGTTTCACGTTCTCTCTCTATGTTATGTTTCCTCCTGATGTAGCACTAAGCAGTGACTGGCGAGAAACACTTTCATTGAAATGGGTTGCCAAGCTTCCAAAAATTACGAGTCTCCACAAATCTCAGCAAATATTTTTTCACCCAAACTGGATGATACTTTCAGGTAATGTTCAGAACACTAAGCCCACTTGGTTCCCCAAATTTCGTTCTTCTATGTTGAAGCGTTCGTTTCCAGTAACAGTTTGAATTTTGGCGTTTCACACTGTTTTCTCCTATATTGATACATGTATTTGGAACTCTAAATCCAACAGGGTTTGTGCTAGCTCCTTGAAACTTGACACAATAAAGTAGTTTCAAGTTCTATCTCTATGTTTTGTTTCCTCTTGATGTAGCCCTAAGCAGTGACTGGCGAGAAACACTTTCATTGAAAGGGGTGGCCAAGCTTCCAAAAATTAAGAATCTCCAGAAATCTCAGCAAATATTTTTTCACCCAAACTGGATTATAACTTCAGGTAATGATCAGTACACTAAGCCCACTTGGTTCCCCAAATTTCGTTCTTCTATGTTGAAGCGTTCGTTTCCAGTAACAGTTTGAATTTTGGCGTTTCACACTGTTTTCTCCTATATTGATAGATGTATTTGGAACTCTAAATCCAACACAGTATGTGCTAGCTTCTTGAAAAATCACACAATTAAGTAGTTTCACGTTCTCTCTCTATGTTATGTTTCCTCCTGATGTAGCCCTAAGCAGTGACTGGCGAGAAACTCTTTCATTGAAAGGGGTTGCCAAGCTTCCAAAAATTACGAGTCTCCAGAAATCTCAGCAAATATTTTTTCACCCAAACTGGATGATACTTTCAGGTAATGATCAGTACACTAAGCCCACTTGGTTCCCCAAATTTCGTTCTTCTATGTTGAAGCGTTCGTTTCCAGTAACAGTTTGAATTTTGGCGTTTCACACTGTTTTCTCCTATATTGATAGATGTATTTGGAACTCTAAATCCAACACGGTTTGTGCTAGCTTCGTGAAACTTCACACAATAAAGTAGTTTCACGTTCTCTCTCTATTTTATGTTTCCTCTTGATGTAGCCCTAAGCAGTGACTGGCGAGAAACACTTTCATTGAAAGGGGTTGCCAAGCTTCCAAAAATTACGAGTCTCCAGAAATCTCAGCAAATATTTTTTCACCCAAACTGGATGATACTTTCAGGTAATGATCAGTACACTAAGCCCACTTGGTTCCCCAAATTTCGTTCTTCTATGTTGAAGCGTTCGTTTCCAGTAACAGTTTGAATTTTGGCGTTTCACACTGTTTTCTCCTATATTGATAGATGTATTTGGAACTCTAAATCCAACACGGTTTGTGCTAGCTTCTTGAAACTTCACACAGTAAAGTAGTTTCACGTTCTCTCTCTATGTTATGTTTCCTCTTGATGTAGCCCTCAGCAGTGACTGGCGAGAAACACTTTCATTGAAAGGGGTTGCCAAGCTTCCAAAAATTAAGTATCTAAAGAAATCTCAGCAAATATTTTTTCACCCAAACTGGATGATACGTTCAGGTAATGTTCAGTACACTAAGCCCACTTGGTTCCCCAAATTTCGTTCTTCTATGTTGAAGCGTTCGTTTCCAGTAACAGTTTGAATTTTGGCGTTTCACACTGTTTTCTCCTATATTGATAGATGTATATGGAACTCTAAATCCAACACGGTTTGTGCTAGCTCCTTGAAACTTGACACAATAAAGTAGTTTCAAGTTCTATCTCTATGTTTTTTTTCCTCTTGATGTAGCCCTAAGCAGTGAGTGGCGAGAAACACTTTCATTGAAAGGGGTTGCCAAGCTTCCAAAAATTAAGAATCTCCAGAAATATCAGCAAATATTTTTTCACCCAAACTGGATGATACTTTCAGGTAATGATCAGTACACTAAGCCCACATGGTTCCCCAAATTTCGTTCTTCTATGTTGAAGCGTTCGTTTCCAGTAACAGTTTGAATTTTGGCGTTTCACACTGTTTTCTCCTATATTGATAGATGTATTTGGAACTCTAAATCCAACACGGTTTGTGCTAGCTTCGTGAAACTTCACACAATAAAGTAGTTTCACGTTCTCTCTCTATGTTATGTTTCCTCTTGATGTAGCCCTAAGCAGTGACTGGCGAGAAACACTTTCATTGAAAGGGGTTGCCAAGCTTCCAAGAATTACGAGTCTCCAGAAATCTCAGCAAATATTTTTTCACCCAAACTTTATGATCCTTTCAGGTAATGATCAGTACACTAAGCCAACTTGGTTCCCCAAATTTCGTTCTTCTATGTTGAAGCGTTCGTTTCCAGTAACAGTTTGAATTTTGGCGTTTCACACTGTTTTCTCCTATATTGATAGATGTATTTGGAACTCTAAATCCAACACGGTTTGTGCTAGCTTCTTGAAACTTCACACAGTAAAGTAGTTTCAAGTTCTCTGTCTATGTTATGTTTCCTCTTGATGTAGCCCTAAGCAGTGACTGGCGAGAAACACTTTCATTGAAAGGGGTTGCCAAGCTTCCAAAAATAACGAGTCTCCAGAAATCTCAGCAAATATTTTTTCACCCAAACTGGATGATACTTTCAGGTAATGATCAGTACACGAAGCCCACTTGGTTCCCCAAATTTCGTTCTTCTATGTTGAAGCGTTCGTTTCCAGTAACAGTTTGAAATTTGGCGTTTCACACTGTTTTCTCCTATATTGATAGATGTATATGGAACTCTAAATCCAACACGGTTTGTGGTAGC
This sequence comes from Spermophilus citellus, assembly GCF_964194105.1. NCBI lineage: Eukaryota > Metazoa > Chordata > Mammalia > Rodentia > Sciuridae > Spermophilus > Spermophilus citellus. Next base: position 14,585 of record NW_027673042.1, read on the forward strand.
TCCTTGAAACTTGACACAATAAAGTAGTTTCAAGTTCTATCTCTATGTTTTGTTTCCTCTTGATGTAGCCCTAAGCAGTGACTGGCGAGAAACACTTTCATTGAAAGGGGTTGCCAAGCTTCCAAAAATTAAGTATCTCCAGAAATCTCAGCAAATATTTTTTCACCCAAACTGGATGATACTTTCAGGTAATGATCAGTACACGAAGCCCACTTGGTTCCCCAAATCGTTCTTCTATGTTGAAGCGTTCGTTTCCAGTAACAGTTTGAATTTTGGCATTTCACACTGTTTTCCCCTATATTGATAGATGTATTTGGAACTCTAAATCCAACACGGTTTGTGCTAGCTTCTTGAAACTTCACACAGTAAAGTAGTTTCACGTTCTCTCTCTATGTTATGTTTCCTCTTGATGTAGCCCTAAGCAGTGACTGGCGAGAAACACTTTCATTGAAAGGGGTTGCCAAGCTTCCATAAATTAAGTATCTCTAGAAATCTCAGCAAATATTTTTTCACCCAAACTGGATGATACTTTCAGGTAATGATCAGTACACGAAGCCCACTTGGTTCCCCAAATTTCGTTCTTCTATGTTGAAGCGTTCGTTTCCAGTAACAGTTTGAATTTTGGTGTTTCACACTGTTTTCTCCTATATTGATAGATGTATTTGGATCTCTAAATCCAACACGGTTTGTGCTAGCTTCTTGAAACTTGACACAATAAAGTAGTTTCAACTTCTATCTCTATGTTTTGTTTCCTCTTGATGTAGCCCTAAGCAGTGACTGGCGAGAAACACTTTCATTGAAAGGGGTTGCCAAGCTTCCAAAAATTACGAGTCTCCAGAAATCTCAGCAAATATTTTTTCACCCAAACTGGATGATACTTTCTGGTAATGTTCAGTACACTAAGCCCACTTGGTTCCCCAAATTTCGTTCTTCTATGTTGAAGCGTTCGTTTCCAGTAACAGTTTGAATTTTGGCGTTTCACACTGTTTTCTCCTATATTGATAGATGTATTTGGAACTCTAAATCCAACACGGTTTGTGCTAGCTTCTTGAAACTTCACACAGTAAAGTAGTTTCACGTTCTCTCTCTATGTTATGTTTCCTCTTGATGTAGCCCTAAGCAGTGACTGGCGAGAAGCACTTTCATTGAAAGGGGTTGCCAAGCTTCCAAAAATTACGAGTCTCCAGAAATCTCAGCATATATTTTTTAACCCAAACGGGATGACACTTTCAGGTAATGATCAGTACACGAAGCCCACTTGGTTCCCCAAATTTCGTTCTTCTATGTTGAAGCATTCGTTTCCAGTAACAGTTTGAATTTTGGCGTTTCACACTGTTTTCTCCAATATAGATAGATGTATATGGAACTCTAAATCCAACACGGTTTGTGCTAGCTCCTTGAAACTTGACACAATAAAGTAGTTTCAAGTTCTATCTCTATGTTTTTTTTTCCTCTTGATGTAGCCCTCAGCAGTGAGTGGCGAGAAACACTTTCATTGAAAGGGGTTGCCAAGCTTCCAAAAATTAAGAATCTCCAGAAATTTCAGCAAATATTTTTTCAACCAAACTGGATGATACCTTCAGGTAATGTTCAGTACACTAAGCCCACTTGGTTCCCCAAATTTCGTTCTTCTATGTTGAAGCGTTCGTTTCCAGTAACAGTTTGAATTTTGGCGTTTCACACTGTTTTCTCCTATATTGGTAGATGTATTTGGAACTCTAAATCCAACACGGTTTGTGCTAGCTTCGTGAAATTTCACACAATAAAGTAGTTTCACGTTCTCTCTCTATGTTATGTTTCCTCTTGATGTAGCCCTAAGCAGTGACTGGCGAGAAACACTTTCATTGAAAGGGATGCCAAGCTTCCAAAAATTACGAGTCTCCAGAAATCTCAGCAAATATTTTTTCACCCAAACTGGATGATACTTTCGGGTAATGATCAGTACACTAAGCCCACTTGGGTCCCCAAATTTCGTTCTTCTATTTTGAAGCGTTCGTTTCCAGTAACAGTTTGAATTTTGGCGTTTCACACTGTTTTCTCCTATATTGATAGATGTATTTGGAACTCTAAATCCAATAGGGTTTGTGCTAGCTCCTTGAAACTTGACACAATAAAGTAGTTTCAACTTCTATATCTATGTTTTGTTTCCTCTTGATGTAGCCCTAAGCAGTGACTGGCGAGAAACACTTTCATTCAAAGTTGTTGCCAAGCTTCCAAAAATTACAAGTCTCCAGAAATCTCAGCAAATATTTTTTCACCCAAACTGGATGATACCTTCAGGTAATGATCAGTACACTAAGCCCACTTGGTTCCCCAAATTTCGTTCTTCTATGTTGAAGCGTTCGTTTCCAGTAACAGTTTGAATTTTGGCGTTTCACACTGTTTTCTCCTATATTGATAGATGTATTTGGAACTCTAAATCCAACACGGTTTGTGCTAGCTTCTTGAAACCTCACACAGTAAAGTAGTTTCACGTTCTCTCTTTATGTTATGTTTCCTCTTGATGTAGCCCTAAGCAGTGACTGGCGAGAAACACTTTCATTGAAAGGGGTTGCCAAGCTTCCAAAAATTAAGAATCTCCAGAAATCTCAGCAAATATTTTTTCCCTCAAACTGGATGATACCTTCAGGTAATGATCAGTACACTAAGCCCACTTGGTTCCCCAAATTTCGTTCTTCTATGTTGAAGCGTTCGTTTCCAGTAACAGTTTGAATTTTGGTGTTTCACACTGTTTTCTCCTATATTGATAGATGTATATGGAACTCTAAATCCAACACGGTTTGTGCTAGCTCCTTGAAACTTGACACAATAAAGTAGTTTCAAGTTCTATCTCTATGTTTTGTTTCCTCTTGATGTAGCCCTAAGCAGTGACTGGCGAGAAACACTTACATTGAAAGGGGTTGCCAAGCTTCCAAAAATTAAGTATCTCCAGAAATCTCAGCAAATATTTTTTCACCCAAACTGGATGATACTTTCAGGTAATGATCAGTACACGAAGCCCACTTGGTTCCCCAAATTTCGTTCTTCTATGTTGAAGCGTTCGTTTCCAGTAACAGTTTGAAATTTGGCGTTTCACACTGTTTTCTCCTATATTGATAGATGTATATGGAACTCTAAATCCAACACGGTTTGTGCTATCTCCTTGAAACTTGACACAATAAAGGAGTTTCAAGTTCTCGCTCTATGTTTTTTTTCCTCTTGATGTAGCCCTAAGCAGTGAGTGGCGAGAAACACTTTCATTGAAAGGGTTTGCCAAGCTTCCAATAATTAAGAATCTCCAGAAATCTCAGCAAATATTTTTTCACACAAACTGGATGATACCTTCAGGTAATGATCAGTACACTAAGCCCACTTGGTTCCCCAAATTTCGTTCTTCTATGTTGAAGTGTTCGTTTCCAGTAACAGTTTGAATTTTGGCGTTTCACACTGTTTTCTCCTATATTGATAGATGTATTTGGAACTCTAAATCCAACACAGTATGTGCTAGCTTCTTGAAAAATCACACAATTAAGTAGTTTCACGTTCTCTCTCTATGTTATGTTTCCTCCTGATGTAGCCCTAAGCAGTGACTGGCGAGAAACTCTTTCATTGAAAGGGGTTGCCAAGCTTCCAAAAATTAAGTATCTCTAGAAATCTCAGCAAATATTTTTTCACCCAAACTGGATGATACTTTCAGGTAATGATCAGTACACTAAGCCCACTTGGTTCCCCAAATTTCGTTCTTCTATGTTGAAGCGTTCGTTTCCAGTAACAGTTTGAATTTTGGCGTTTCACACTGTTTTCTCCTATATTGATAGATGTATTTGGAACTCTAAATCCAACACGGTTTGTGCTAGCTTCTTGAAACTTCACACAGTAAAGTAGTTTCACATTCTCTCTCTATGTTATGTTTCCTCTTGATGTAGCCCTAAGCAGTGACTGGCGAGAAACACTTTCATTGAAAGGGGTTGCCAAGCTTCCAAAAATTAAGAATCTCCAGAAATCTCAGCAAATATTTTTTCACCCAAACTGGATGATACCTTCAGGTAATGATCAGTACACTAAGCCCACTTGGTTCCCCAAATTTCGTTCTTCTATGTTGAAGCATTCGTTTCCAGTAACAGTTTGAATTTTGGCGTTTCACACTGTTTTCTCCTATATTGATAGATGTATATGGAACTCTAAATCCAAACGGTTTGTGCTAGCTCCTTGAAACTTGACACAATAAAGTAGTTTCAAGTTCTATCTCTATGTTTTGTTTCCTCTTGATGTAGCCCTAAGCAGTGACTGGCGAGAAACACTTTCATTGAAAGGGGTTGCCAAGCTTCCAAAAATTAAGAATCTCCAGATATTTCAGCAAATATTTTTTCACCCAAACTGGATGATACCTTCAGGTAATGATCAGTACACGAAGCCCACTTGGTTCCCCACATTTCGTTCTTCTATGTTGAAGCGTTCGTTTCCAGTAACAGTTTGAATTTTGGCGTTTCACACTGTTTTCTCCTATATTGATAGATGTATTTGGAACTCTAAATCCAACACGGTTTGTGCTAGCTTCTTGAAACTTCACACAGTAAAGTAGTTTCACGTTCTCTCTCTATGTTATGTTTCCTCTTGATGTAGCCCTAAGCAGTGACTGGCGAGAAACACTTTCATTGAAAGGGGTTGCCAAGCTTCAAAAAATTAAGAATCTCCAGAAATCTCAGCAAGTATTTTTTCACCCAAACTGGATGATACCTTCAGGTAATGATCAGTACACTAAGCCCACTTGGTTCCCCAAATTTCGTTCTTCTATGTTGAAGCGTTCGTTTCCAGTAACAGTTTGAATTTTGGCGTTTCACACTGTTTTCTCCTATATTGATAGATGTATATGGAACTCTAAATCCAACACGGTTTGTGCTAGCTCCTTGAAACTTGACACAATAAAGTAGTTTCAAGTTCTATCTCTATGTTTTGTTTCCTCTTGATGTAGCCCTAAGCAGTGACTGGCGAGAAACACTTTCATTGAAAGGGGTTGCCAAGCTTCCAAAAATTAAGAATCTCCAGATATTTCAGCAAATATTTTTTCACCCAAACTGGATGATACCTTCAGGTAATGATCAGTACACTAAGCCCACTTGGTTCCCCAAATTTCGTTCTTCTTTGTTGAAGCGTTCATTTCCAGTAACAGTTTGAATTTTGGCGTTTCACACCGTTTTCTCCTATATTGATAGATGTATTTGGATCTCTAAATTTAACACCGTTTGTGCTAGCTTCTTGAAACTTGACACAATAAAGTAGTTTCAACTTCTATCTCTATGTTTTGTTTCCTCTTGATGTAGCCCTAAGCAGTGACTGGCGAGAAACACTTTCATTGAAAGGGGTTGCCAAGCTTCCAAAAATTACGAGTCTCCAGAAATCTCAGCAAATATTTTTTCACCCAAACTGGATGATACTTTCAGGTAATGATCAGTATACTAAGCCCACTTGGTTCCCCAAATTTCGTTCTTCTATGTTGAAGCATTCGTTTCCAGTAACAGTTTGAATTTTGGCGTTTCACCACTGTTTTCTCCTATATTGATAGATGTATTTGGAACTCTAAATCCAACACGGTATGTGCTAGCTTCTTGATACTTCACACAATAAAGTAGTTTCACGTTCTCCCTCTATGTTATGTTTCCTCCTGATGTAGCACTAAGCAGTGACTGGCGAGAAACAATTTCATTGAAATGGGTTGCCAAGCTTCCAAAAATTACGAGTCTCCAGAAATCTCAGCATATATTTTTTAACCCAAACGGGATGATACTATCAGGTAATGATCAGTACACGAAGCCCACTTGGTTCCCCAAATTTCGTTCTTCTATGTTGAAGCGTTCGTTTCCAGTAACAGTTTGAATTTTGGCGTTTCTCACTGTTTTCTCCTATATTGATAGATGTATTTGGAACCCTAAATCCAACACGGTTTGTGCTAGCTCCTTGAAACTTGACACAATAAAGTAGTTTCATGTTCTATCTCTATGTTTTGTTTCCTCTTTATGTAGCCCTCAGCAGTGACTGGCGAGAAACACTTACATTGAAAGGGGTTGCCAAGCTTCCAAAAATTACGAGTCTCCAGAAATCTCAGCAAATATTTTTTCACACAAACTGGATGATACTTTCAGGTAATGATCAGTACACTAAGCCCACTTGGTTCCCCAAATTTCGTTCTTCTATGTTGAAGCATTCGTTTCCAGTAACAGTTTGAATTTTGGCGTTTCACACTGTTTTCTCCTATATTGATAGATGTATTTGGAACTCTAAATCCAACACGGTATGTGCTAGCTTCTTGATACTTCACACAATAAAGTAGTTTCACGTTCTCCCTCTATGTTATGTTTCCTCCTGATGTAGCACTAAGCAGTGACTGGCGAGAAACAATTTCATTGAAATGGGTTGCCAAGCTTCCAAAAATTATGAGTCTCCAGAAATCTCAGCATATATTTTTTAACCCAAACGGGATGATACTATCAGGTATTGATCAGTACACGAAGCCCACTTGGTTCCCCAAATTTCGTTCTTCTATGTTGAAGCATTCGTTTCCAGTAACAGTTTGAATTTTGGCGTTTCTCACTGTTTTCTCCTATATTGATAGATGTATTTGGAACCCTAAATCCAACACGGTTTGTGCTAGCTCCTTGAAACTTGACACAATAAAGTAGTTTCATGTTCTATCTCTATGTTTTGTTTCCTCTTGATGTAGCCCTCAGCAGTGACTGGCGAGAAACACTTACATTGAAAGGGGTTGCCAAGCTTCCAAAAATTACGAGTCTCCAGAAATCTCAGCAAATATTTTTTCACACAAACTGGATGATACTTTCAGGTAATGATCAGTACACTAAGCCCACTTGGTTCCCCAAATTTCGTTCTTCTATGTTGAAGCGTTCGTTTCCAGTGACAGTTTGAATTTTGGCGTTTCACACTGTTTTCTCCTATATTGATAGATGTATTTGGAACTCTAAATCCAACACGGTTTGTGCTAGCTTCTTGAAACTTCACACAGTAAAGTAGTTTCACGTTCTCTCTCTATGTTATGTTTCCTCTTGATGTAGCCCTAACCAATGACTGGCGAGAAACACTTTCATTGAAAGGGGTTGCCAAGCTTCCAAAAATTAAGAATCTCCAGAAATCTCAGCAAATATTTTTTCACCCAAACTGGATGATACCTTCAGGTAATGATCAGTACACTAAGCCCACGTGGTTCCCCAAATTTCGTTCTTCTATGTTGAAGCATTCATTTCCAGTAACAATTTGAATTTTGGCGTTTCACACTGTTTTCTCTTATATTTATAGATGTATATGGAACTCTAAATCCAACACGGTTTGTGCTAGGTCCTTGAAACTTGACACAATAAAGTAGTTTCAAGTTCTATCTCTATGTTTTGTTTCCTCTTGATGTAGCCCTAAGCAGTGACTGGCAAGAAACACTTTCATTGAAAGGGGTTGCCAAGCTTCCAAAAATTAAGAATCTCCCGATATTTCAGCAAATATTTTTTCACCCAAACTGGATGATACCTTCAGGTAATGATCAGTACACTAAGCCCACTTGGTTCCCCAAATTTCGTTCTTCTATGTTGAAGCGTTCATTTCCAGTAACAGTTTGAATTTTGGCGTTTCACACTGTTTTCTCCTATATTGATAGATGTATTTGGAACTCTAAATCCAACAAGGTTTGTGCTAGCTTCTTGAAACTTCACACAGTAAAGTAGTTTCAAGTTCTCTCTCTATGTTATGTTTCCTCTTGATGTAGCCCTAAGCAGTGACTGGCGAGAAACACTTTCATTGAAAGGGGTTGCCAAGCTTCCAAAAATTACGAGTCTCCAGAAATCTCAGCAAATATTTTTTCACCCAAACTGGATGATACTTTCAGGTAATGATCAGTACACGAAGCCCACTTGGTTCCCCAAATTTCGTTCTTCTATGTTGAAGCGTTCGTTTCCAGTAACAGTTTGAATTTTGGCGTTTCACACTGTTTTCTCCTATATTGATAGATGTATATGGAACTCTAAATCCAACACGGTTTGTGCTAGCTCCTTGAAACTTGACACAATAAAGTAGTTTCAAGTTCTATCTCTATGTTTTTTTTCCTCTTGATGTAGCCCTAAGCAGTGAGTGGCGAGAAACACTTTCATTGAAAGGGGTTGCCAAGCTTCCAAAAATTAAGAATCTCCAGAAATCTCAGCAAATATTTTTTCACCCAAACTGGATGATACTTTCAGGTAATGATCAGTACACTAAGCCCACATGGTTCCCCAAATTTCGTTCTTCTATGTTGAAGCGTTCATTTCCAGTAACAGTTTGAATTTTGGCGTTTCACACTGTTTTCTCCTATATTGATAGATGTATTTGGAACTCTAAATCCAACACGGTTTGTGCTAGCTTCTTGAAACTTCACACAGTAAAGTAGTTTCACGTTCTGTCTCTATGTTATGTTTTCTCTTGATGTAGCCCTAAGCAGTGACTGGCGAGAAACACTTTCATTGAAAGAGGTTGCCAAGCTTAAAAAAATTACGAGTCTCCAGAAATCTCAGCAAATATTTTTTCACCCAAACTGGATGATACTTTCTGGTAATGTTCAGTACACTAACCCCACTTGGTTCCCCAAATTTCGTTCTTCTATGTTGAAGCGTTCGTTTCCAGTAACAGTTTGAATTTTGGCGTTTCACACTGTTTTCTCCTATATTGATAGATGTATTTGGAACTCTAAATCCAACACGGTTTGTGCTAGCTTCGTGAAACTTCACACAATAAAGTAGTTTCACGTTCTCTCTCTATGTTATGTTTCCTCTTGATGTAGCCCTAAGCAGTGACTGGCGAGAAACACTTTCATTGAAAGGGGTTGCCAAGCTTCCAAGAATTACGAGTCTCCAGAAATCTCAGCAAATATTTTTTCACCCAAACTGGATGATACTTTCAGGTAATGATCAGTACACTAAGCCCACTTGGTTCCCCAGATGTTCGTTCTTCTATGTGAAGCGTTCGTTTCCAGTAACAGTTTGAATTTTGGCGTTTCACACTGTTTTCTCCTATATTGATAGATGTATTTGGAACTCTAAATCCAACACAGTATGTGCTAGATTCTTGAAACTTCACACAATTCAGTAGTTTCACGTTCTCTCTTTATGTTATGTTTCCTCCTGATGTAGCCCTAAGCAGTGACTGGCGAGAAACACTTTCATTGAAAGGGGTTGCCAAGCTTCCAAAAATTACGAGTCTCCAGAAATCTCAGCAAATATTTTTTCACCCAAACTGGATGATACTTTCAGGTAATGATCAGTACACTAAGCCCACTTGGTTCCCCAAATTTCGTTCTTCTATGTTGAAGCATTCGTTTCCAGTAACAGTTTGAATTTTGGCGTTTCACACTGTTTTCTCCTATATTGATAGATGTATTTGTAACTCTAAATCCAACACGGTTTGTGCTAGCTTCTTGAAACTTCACACAGTAAAGTAGTTTCACGTTCTCTCTCTATGTTATGTTTCCTCTTGATGTAGCCCTAAGCAGTGACTGGCGAGAAACACTTTCATTGAAAGGGGTTGCCAAGCTTCCAAAAATTAAGTATCTAAAGAAATCTCAGCATATATTTTTTCACCCAAACTTGATGATACTTTCACGTAATGATCAGTACACTAAGCCCACTTGGTTCCCCAAATTTCGTTCTTCTATGTTGAAGCGTTCGTTTCCAGTAACAGTTTGAATTTTGGCGTTTCACACTGTTTTCTCCTATATTGATAGATGTATATGGAACTCTAAATCCAACACGGTTTGTGCTAGCTCCTTGAAACTTGACACAATAAAGTAGTTTCAAGTTCTATCTCTATGTTTTGTTTCCTCTTGATGTAGCCCTAAGCAGTGACTGGCGAGAAACACTTTCATTGAAAGGGGTTGCCAAGCTTCCAAAAATTAAGAATCTCCAGATATTTCAGCAAATATTTTTTCACCCAAACTGGATGATACCTTCAGGTAATGATCAGTACACTAAGCCCACTTGGTTCCCCAAATTTCGTTCTTCTTTGTTGAAGCGTTCATTTCCAGTAACAGTTTGAATTTTGGCGTTTCACACCGTTTTCTCCTATATTGATAGATGTATTTGGATCTCTAAATTTAACACCGTTTGTGCTAGCTTCTTGAAACTTGACACAATAAAGTAGTTTCAACTTCTATCTCTATGTTTTGTTTCCTCTTGATGTAGCCCTAAGCAGTGACTGGCGAGAAACACTTTCATTGAAAGGGGTTGCCAAGCTTCCAAAAATTACGAGTCTCCAGAAATCTCAGCAAATATTTTTTCACCCAAACTGGATGATACTTTCAGGTAATGATCAGTATACTAAGCCCACTTGGTTCCCCAAATTTCGTTCTTCTATGTTGAAGCATTCGTTTCCAGTAACAGTTTGAATTTTGGCGTTTCACCACTGTTTTCTCCTATATTGATAGATGTATTTGGAACTCTAAATCCAACACGGTATGTGCTAGCTTCTTGATACTTCACACAATAAAGTAGTTTCACGTTCTCCCTCTATGTTATGTTTCCTCCTGATGTAGCACTAAGCAGTGACTGGCGAGAAACAATTTCATTGAAATGGGTTGCCAAGCTTCCAAAAATTACGAGTCTCCAGAAATCTCAGCATATATTTTTTAACCCAAACGGGATGATACTATCAGGTAATGATCAGTACACGAAGCCCACTTGGTTCCCCAAATTTCGTTCTTCTATGTTGAAGCGTTCGTTTCCAGTAACAGTTTGAATTTTGGCGTTTCTCACTGTTTTCTCCTATATTGATAGATGTATTTGGAACCCTAAATCCAACACGGTTTGTGCTAGCTCCTTGAAACTTGACACAATAAAGTAGTTTCATGTTCTATCTCTATGTTTTGTTTCCTCTTTATGTAGCCCTCAGCAGTGACTGGCGAGAAACACTTACATTGAAAGGGGTTGCCAAGCTTCCAAAAATTACGAGTCTCCAGAAATCTCAGCAAATATTTTTTCACACAAACTGGATGATACTTTCAGGTAATGATCAGTACACTAAGCCCACTTGGTTCCCCAAATTTCGTTCTTCTATGTTGAAGCATTCGTTTCCAGTAACAGTTTGAATTTTGGCGTTTCACACTGTTTTCTCCTATATTGATAGATGTATTTGGAACTCTAAATCCAACACGGTATGTGCTAGCTTCTTGATACTTCACACAATAAAGTAGTTTCACGTTCTCCCTCTATGTTATGTTTCCTCCTGATGTAGCACTAAGCAGTGACTGGCGAGAAACAATTTCATTGAAATGGGTTGCCAAGCTTCCAAAAATTATGAGTCTCCAGAAATCTCAGCATATATTTTTTAACCCAAACGGGATGATACTATCAGGTATTGATCAGTACACGAAGCCCACTTGGTTCCCCAAATTTCGTTCTTCTATGTTGAAGCATTCGTTTCCAGTAACAGTTTGAATTTTGGCGTTTCTCACTGTTTTCTCCTATATTGATAGATGTATTTGGAACCCTAAATCCAACACGGTTTGTGCTAGCTCCTTGAAACTTGACACAATAAAGTAGTTTCATGTTCTATCTCTATGTTTTGTTTCCTCTTGATGTAGCCCTCAGCAGTGACTGGCGAGAAACACTTACATTGAAAGGGGTTGCCAAGCTTCCAAAAATTACGAGTCTCCAGAAATCTCAGCAAATATTTTTTCACACAAACTGGATGATACTTTCAGGTAATGATCAGTACACTAAGCCCACTTGGTTCCCCAAATTTCGTTCTTCTATGTTGAAGCGTTCGTTTCCAGTGACAGTTTGAATTTTGGCGTTTCACACTGTTTTCTCCTATATTGATAGATGTATTTGGAACTCTAAATCCAACACGGTTTGTGCTAGCTTCTTGAAACTTCACACAGTAAAGTAGTTTCACGTTCTCTCTCTATGTTATGTTTCCTCTTGATGTAGCCCTAACCAATGACTGGCGAGAAACACTTTCATTGAAAGGGGTTGCCAAGCTTCCAAAAATTAAGAATCTCCAGAAATCTCAGCAAATATTTTTTCACCCAAACTGGATGATACCTTCAGGTAATGATCAGTACACTAAGCCCACGTGGTTCCCCAAATTTCGTTCTTCTATGTTGAAGCATTCATTTCCAGTAACAATTTGAATTTTGGCGTTTCACACTGTTTTCTCTTATATTTATAGATGTATATGGAACTCTAAATCCAACACGGTTTGTGCTAGGTCCTTGAAACTTGACACAATAAAGTAGTTTCAAGTTCTATCTCTATGTTTTGTTTCCTCTTGATGTAGCCCTAAGCAGTGACTGGCAAGAAACACTTTCATTGAAAGGGGTTGCCAAGCTTCCAAAAATTAAGAATCTCCCGATATTTCAGCAAATATTTTTTCACCCAAACTGGATGATACCTTCAGGTAATGATCAGTACACTAAGCCCACTTGGTTCCCCAAATTTCGTTCTTCTATGTTGAAGCGTTCATTTCCAGTAACAGTTTGAATTTTGGCGTTTCACACTGTTTTCTCCTATATTGATAGATGTATTTGGAACTCTAAATCCAACAAGGTTTGTGCTAGCTTCTTGAAACTTCACACAGTAAAGTAGTTTCAAGTTCTCTCTCTATGTTATGTTTCCTCTTGATGTAGCCCTAAGCAGTGACTGGCGAGAAACACTTTCATTGAAAGGGGTTGCCAAGCTTCCAAAAATTACGAGTCTCCAGAAATCTCAGCAAATATTTTTTCACCCAAACTGGATGATACTTTCAGGTAATGATCAGTACACGAAGCCCACTTGGTTCCCCAAATTTCGTTCTTCTATGTTGAAGCGTTCGTTTCCAGTAACAGTTTGAATTTTGGCGTTTCACACTGTTTTCTCCTATATTGATAGATGTATATGGAACTCTAAATCCAACACGGTTTGTGCTAGCTCCTTGAAACTTGACACAATAAAGTAGTTTCAAGTTCTATCTCTATGTTTTTTTTCCTCTTGATGTAGCCCTAAGCAGTGAGTGGCGAGAAACACTTTCATTGAAAGGGGTTGCCAAGCTTCCAAAAATTAAGAATCTCCAGAAATCTCAGCAAATATTTTTTCACCCAAACTGGATGATACTTTCAGGTAATGATCAGTACACTAAGCCCACATGGTTCCCCAAATTTCGTTCTTCTATGTTGAAGCGTTCATTTCCAGTAACAGTTTGAATTTTGGCGTTTCACACTGTTTTCTCCTATATTGATAGATGTATTTGGAACTCTAAATCCAACACGGTTTGTGCTAGCTTCTTGAAACTTCACACAGTAAAGTAGTTTCACGTTCTGTCTCTATGTTATGTTTTCTCTTGATGTAGCCCTAAGCAGTGACTGGCGAGAAACACTTTCATTGAAAGAGGTTGCCAAGCTTAAAAAAATTACGAGTCTCCAGAAATCTCAGCAAATATTTTTTCACCCAAACTGGATGATACTTTCTGGTAATGTTCAGTACACTAACCCCACTTGGTTCCCCAAATTTCGTTCTTCTATGTTGAAGCGTTCGTTTCCAGTAACAGTTTGAATTTTGGCGTTTCACACTGTTTTCTCCTATATTGATAGATGTATTTGGAACTCTAAATCCAACACGGTTTGTGCTAGCTTCGTGAAACTTCACACAATAAAGTAGTTTCACGTTCTCTCTCTATGTTATGTTTCCTCTTGATGTAGCCCTAAGCAGTGACTGGCGAGAAACACTTTCATTGAAAGGGGTTGCCAAGCTTCCAAGAATTACGAGTCTCCAGAAATCTCAGCAAATATTTTTTCACCCAAACTGGATGATACTTTCAGGTAATGATCAGTACACTAAGCCCACTTGGTTCCCCAGATGTTCGTTCTTCTATGTGAAGCGTTCGTTTCCAGTAACAGTTTGAATTTTGGCGTTTCACACTGTTTTCTCCTATATTGATAGATGTATTTGGAACTCTAAATCCAACACAGTATGTGCTAGATTCTTGAAACTTCACACAATTCAGTAGTTTCACGTTCTCTCTTTATGTTATGTTTCCTCCTGATGTAGCCCTAAGCAGTGACTGGCGAGAAACACTTTCATTGAAAGGGGTTGCCAAGCTTCCAAAAATTACGAGTCTCCAGAAATCTCAGCAAATATTTTTTCACCCAAACTGGATGATACTTTCAGGTAATGATCAGTACACTAAGCCCACTTGGTTCCCCAAATTTCGTTCTTCTATGTTGAAGCATTCGTTTCCAGTAACAGTTTGAATTTTGGCGTTTCACACTGTTTTCTCCTATATTGATAGATGTATTTGTAACTCTAAATCCAACACGGTTTGTGCTAGCTTCTTGAAACTTCACACAGTAAAGTAGTTTCACGTTCTCTCTCTATGTTATGTTTCCTCTTGATGTAGCCCTAAGCAGTGACTGGCGAGAAACACTTTCATTGAAAGGGGTTGCCAAGCTTCCAAAAATTAAGTATCTAAAGAAATCTCAGCATATATTTTTTCACCCAAACTTGATGATACTTTCACGTAATGATCAGTACACTAAGCCCACTTGGGTCCCCAAATTTCGTTCTTCTATGTTGAAGCGTTCGTTTCCAGTAACAGTTTGAATTTTGGCGTTCCACACTGTTTTCTCCTATATTGATAGATGTATATGGAACTCTAAATCCAACACGGTTTGTGCTAGCTCCTTGAAACTTGACACAATAAAGTAGTTTCAAGTTCTATCTCTATGTTTTTTTTCCTCTTGATGTAGCCCTAAGCAGTGAGTGGCGAGAAACACTTTCATTGAAAGGGGTTGCCAAGCTTCCAAAAATTAAGAATCTCCAGAAATCTCAGCAAATATTTTTTCACCCAAACTGGATGATACTTTCAGGTAATGTTCAGAACACTAAGCCAACTTGGTTCCCCAAATTTCGTTCTTCTATGTTGAAGCATTCGTTCCCAGTAACAGTTTGAATTTTGGCGTTTCACACTGTTTTCTCCTATATTGATAGATGTATTTGGAACTCTAAATCCAACACGGTTTGTGCTACCTTCGTGAAACTTCACACAATAAAGTAGTTTCACGTTCTCTCTCTATGTTATGTTTCCTCTTGATGTAGCCCTAAGCAGTGACTGGCGAGAAACACTTTCATTGAAAGGGGTTGCCAAGCTTCCAAAAATTACGAGTCTCCAGAAATCTCAGAAAATATTTTTTCACCCAAACTGGATGATACTTTGAGGTAATGATCAGTACACTAAGCCCACTTGGTTCCCCAAATTTCGTTCTTCTATGTTGAAGCGTTCGTTTCCAGTAACAGTTTGAATTTTGGCGTTTCACACTGTTTTCTCCTATATTGATAGATGTATTTGGAACTCTAAATACAACACGGTTTGTGCTAGCTTCTTGAAACTTCACACAGTAAAGTAGTTTCACGTTCTCTCTCTATGTTATGTTTCCTCTTGATGTAGCCCTAAGCAGTGACTGGCAAGAAACACTTTCATTGAAAGGGGTTGCCAAGCTTCCAAAAATTAAGTATCTAAAGAAATCTCAGCAAATATTTTTTCACCCAAACTGGATGATACTTTCAGGTAATGATCAGTACACTAAGCCCACTTGGTTCCCCAAATTCCGTTCTTCTATTTTGAAGCGTTCGTTTTCAGTAACAGTTTGAATTTTGGCGTTTCACTCTGTTTTCTCCTATATTGATAGATGTATTTGGAACTCTAAATCCAACACGGTTTGTGCTAGTCCTTGAAACTTGACACAATAAAGTAGTTTCAAGTTCTATCTCTATGTTTTGTTTCCTCTTGATGTAGCCCTAAGCAGTGACGGGCGAGAAACACTTTCATTGAAAGAGGTTGCCAATCTTCCAAAAATTAAGAATCTCCAGAAATCTCAGCAAATATTTTTTCACCCAAACTGGATGATACCTTCAGGTAATGATCAGTACACTAAGCCCACTTGGTTCCCCAAATTTCGTTCTTCTATGTTGAAGCGTTCGTTTCCAGTAACAGTTTGAATTTTGGCGTTTCACACTGTTTTCTCCTATATTGATAGATGTATTTGGAACTCTAAATCCAACACGGTATGTGCTAGCTTCTTGAAACTTCACACAGTAAAGTAGTTTCAAGTTCTCTGTCTATGTTATGTTTCCTCTTGATGTAGCCCTAAGCAGTGACTGGCGAGAAACACTTTCATTGAAATGGGTTGCCAAGCTTCCAAAAATTAAGAATCTCCAGAAATCTCAGCAAATATTTTTTCACCAAAACTGGATGATACCTTCAGGTAATGATCAGTACACTAAGCCCACTGGGTTCCCCAAATTTCGTTCTTCTATGTTGAAGCGTTCGTTTCCAGTAACAGTTTGAATTTTGGCGTTTCACACTGTTTTCTCCTATATTGATAGATGTATTTGGAACTCTAAATCCAACACGGTTTGTGCTAGCTCCTTGAAACTTGACACAATGAAGTAGTTTCATGTTCTATCTCTATGTTTTGTTTCCTCTTGATGTAGCCCTCAGCAGTGACTGGCGAGAAACACTTTCATTGAAAGGGGTTGCCAAGCTTCCATAAATTAAGTATCTCCAGAAATCTCAGCAAATATTTTTTCACCCAAACTGGATAATACTTTCAGGTAATGATCAGTACACTAAGCCCACTTGGTTCCCCAAATTTTGTTCTTCTATGTTGAAGCGTTCGTTTCCAGTAACAGTTTGAATTTTGGCGTTTCACACTGTTTTCTCCTATATTGATAGATGTATTTGGAACTCTAAATCCAACACGGTTTGTGCTAGCTTCTTGAAACTTCACACAGTAAAGTAGTTTCACGTTCTCTCTCTATGTTATGTTTCCTCTTGATGTAGCCCTAAGCAGTGACTGGCGAGAAACACTTTCATTGAAAGGGGTTGCCAAGCTTCCAAAAATTACGAGTCTCCAGAAATCTCAGCAAATATTTTTTCACCCAAACTGGATGATACCTTCACGTAATGATCAGTACACTAAGCCCACTTGGTTCCCCAAATTTCGTTCTTCTATGTTTAAGCGTTCGTTTCCAGTAACAGTTTGAATTTTGGCGTTTCACACTGTTTTCTCCTATATTGATAGATGTATTTGGAACTCTAAATCCAACACGGTATGTGCTAGATTCTTGAAACTTCACACAATAAAGTAGTTTCACGTTCTCTCTCTATGTTATGTTTCCTCCTGATGTAGCACTAAGCAGTGACTGGCGAGAAACACTTTCATTGAAATGGGTTGCCAAGCTTCCAAAAATTACGAGTCTCCACAAATCTCAGCAAATATTTTTTCACCCAAACTGGATGATACTTTCAGGTAATGTTCAGAACACTAAGCCCACTTGGTTCCCCAAATTTCGTTCTTCTATGTTGAAGCGTTCGTTTCCAGTAACAGTTTGAATTTTGGCGTTTCACACTGTTTTCTCCTATATTGATACATGTATTTGGAACTCTAAATCCAACAGGGTTTGTGCTAGCTCCTTGAAACTTGACACAATAAAGTAGTTTCAAGTTCTATCTCTATGTTTTGTTTCCTCTTGATGTAGCCCTAAGCAGTGACTGGCGAGAAACACTTTCATTGAAAGGGGTGGCCAAGCTTCCAAAAATTAAGAATCTCCAGAAATCTCAGCAAATATTTTTTCACCCAAACTGGATTATAACTTCAGGTAATGATCAGTACACTAAGCCCACTTGGTTCCCCAAATTTCGTTCTTCTATGTTGAAGCGTTCGTTTCCAGTAACAGTTTGAATTTTGGCGTTTCACACTGTTTTCTCCTATATTGATAGATGTATTTGGAACTCTAAATCCAACACAGTATGTGCTAGCTTCTTGAAAAATCACACAATTAAGTAGTTTCACGTTCTCTCTCTATGTTATGTTTCCTCCTGATGTAGCCCTAAGCAGTGACTGGCGAGAAACTCTTTCATTGAAAGGGGTT
Organism: Spermophilus citellus; assembly: GCF_964194105.1. Taxonomy (NCBI): domain Eukaryota; kingdom Metazoa; phylum Chordata; class Mammalia; order Rodentia; family Sciuridae; genus Spermophilus; species Spermophilus citellus. The sequence continues at coordinate 32,494 of NW_027673042.1, forward strand.
GCCAAGCTTCCAAAAATTACGAGTCTCCAGAAATCTCAGCAAATATTTTTTCACCCAAACTGGATGATACTTTCAGGTAATGATCAGTACACTAAGCCCACTTGGTTCCCCAAATTTCGTTCTTCTATGTTGAAGCGTTCGTTTCCAGTAACAGTTTGAATTTTGGCGTTTCACACTGTTTTCTCCTATATTGATAGATGTATTTGGAACTCTAAATCCAACACGGTTTGTGCTAGCTTCGTGAAACTTCACACAATAAAGTAGTTTCACGTTCTCTCTCTATTTTATGTTTCCTCTTGATGTAGCCCTAAGCAGTGACTGGCGAGAAACACTTTCATTGAAAGGGGTTGCCAAGCTTCCAAAAATTACGAGTCTCCAGAAATCTCAGCAAATATTTTTTCACCCAAACTGGATGATACTTTCAGGTAATGATCAGTACACTAAGCCCACTTGGTTCCCCAAATTTCGTTCTTCTATGTTGAAGCGTTCGTTTCCAGTAACAGTTTGAATTTTGGCGTTTCACACTGTTTTCTCCTATATTGATAGATGTATTTGGAACTCTAAATCCAACACGGTTTGTGCTAGCTTCTTGAAACTTCACACAGTAAAGTAGTTTCACGTTCTCTCTCTATGTTATGTTTCCTCTTGATGTAGCCCTCAGCAGTGACTGGCGAGAAACACTTTCATTGAAAGGGGTTGCCAAGCTTCCAAAAATTAAGTATCTAAAGAAATCTCAGCAAATATTTTTTCACCCAAACTGGATGATACGTTCAGGTAATGATCAGTACACTAAGCCCACTTGGGTCCCCAAATTTCGTTCTTCTATGTTGAAGCGTTCGTTTCCAGTAACAGTTTGAATTTTGGCGTTTCACACTGTTTTCTCCTATATTGATAGATGTATATGGAACTCTAAATCCAACACGGTTTGTGCTAGCTCCTTGAAACTTGACACAATAAAGTAGTTTCAAGTTCTATCTCTATGTTTTTTTTCCTCTTGATGTAGCCCTAAGCAGTGAGTGGCGAGAAACACTTTCATTGAAAGGGGTTGCCAAGCTTCCAAAAATTAAGAATCTCCAGAAATCTCAGCAAATATTTTTTCACCCAAACTGGATGATACTTTCAGGTAATGATCAGTACACTAAGCCCACATGGTTCCCCAAATTTCGTTCTTCTATGTTGAAGCGTTCGTTTCCAGTAACAGTTTGAATTTTGGCGTTTCACACTGTTTTCTCCTATATTGATAGATGTATTTGGAACTCTAAATCCAACACGGTTTGTGCTAGCTTCGTGAAACTTCACACAATAAAGTAGTTTCACGTTCTCTCTCTATGTTATGTTTCCTCTTGATGTAGCCCTAAGCAGTGACTGGCGAGAAACACTTTCATTGAAAGGGGTTGCCAAGCTTCCAAGAATTACGAGTCTCCAGAAATCTCAGCAAATATTTTTTCACCCAAACTTTATGATCCTTTCAGGTAATGATCAGTACACTAAGCCAACTTGGTTCCCCAAATTTCGTTCTTCTATGTTGAAGCGTTCGTTTCCAGTAACAGTTTGAATTTTGGCGTTTCACACTGTTTTCTCCTATATTGATAGATGTATTTGGAACTCTAAATCCAACACGGTTTGTGCTAGCTTCTTGAAACTTCACACAGTAAAGTAGTTTCAAGTTCTCTGTCTATGTTATGTTTCCTCTTGATGTAGCCCTAAGCAGTGACTGGCGAGAAACACTTTCATTGAAAGGGGTTGCCAAGCTTCCAAAAATAACGAGTCTCCAGAAATCTCAGCAAATATTTTTTCACCCAAACTGGATGATACTTTCAGGTAATGATCAGTACACGAAGCCCACTTGGTTCCCCAAATTTCGTTCTTCTATGTTGAAGCGTTCGTTTCCAGTAACAGTTTGAAATTTGGCGTTTCACACTGTTTTCTCCTATATTGATAGATGTATATGGAACTCTAAATCCAACACGGTTTGTGCTATCTCCTTGAAACTTGACACAATAAAGGAGTTTCAAGTTCTCTCTCTATGTTTTTTTTCCTCTTGATGTAGCCCTAAGCAGTGAGTGGCGAGAAACACTTTCATTGAAAGGGGTTGCCAAGCTTCCAAAAATTACGAGTCTCCAGAAATCTCAGCAAATATTTTTTCACCCAAACTGGATGATACTTTCAGGTAATGATCAGTACACTAAGCCCACTTGGTTCCCCAAATTTCGTTCTTCTATGTTGAAGCGTTCGTTTCCAGTAACAGTTTGAATTTTGGCGTTTCACACTGTTTTCTCCTATATTGATAGATGTATTTGGAACTCTAAATCCAACACGGTTTGTGCTAGCTTCTTGAAACTTCACACAGTAAAGTAGTTTCACGTTCTCTCTCTATGTTATGTTTCCTCTTGATGTAGCCCTAAGCAGTGACTGGCGAGAAACACTTTCATTGAAAGGGGTTGCCAAGCTTCCAAAAATTAAGTATCTAAAGAAATCTCAGCATATATTTTTTCACCCAAACTTGATGATACTTTCACGTAATGATCAGTACACTAAGCCCACTTGGGTCCCCAAATTTCGTTCTTCTATGTTGAAGCGTTCGTTTCCAGTAACAGTTTGAATTTTGGCGTTCCACACTGTTTTCTCCTATATTGATAGATGTATATGGAACTCTAAATCCAACACGGTTTGTGCTAGCTCCTTGAAACTTGACACAATAAAGTAGTTTCAAGTTCTATCTCTATGTTTTTTTTCCTCTTGATGTAGCCCTAAGCAGTGAGTGGCGAGAAACACTTTCATTGAAAGGGGTTGCCAAGCTTCCAAAAATTAAGAATCTCCAGAAATCTCAGCAAATATTTTTTCACCCAAACTGGATGATACTTTCAGGTAATGTTCAGAACACTAAGCCAACTTGGTTCCCCAAATTTCGTTCTTCTATGTTGAAGCATTCGTTCCCAGTAACAGTTTGAATTTTGGCGTTTCACACTGTTTTCTCCTATATTGATAGATGTATTTGGAACTCTAAATCCAACACGGTTTGTGCTACCTTCGTGAAACTTCACACAATAAAGTAGTTTCACGTTCTCTCTCTATGTTATGTTTCCTCTTGATGTAGCCCTAAGCAGTGACTGGCGAGAAACACTTTCATTGAAAGGGGTTGCCAAGCTTCCAAAAATTACGAGTCTCCAGAAATCTCAGAAAATATTTTTTCACCCAAACTGGATGATACTTTGAGGTAATGATCAGTACACTAAGCCCACTTGGTTCCCCCAATTTCGTTCTTCTATGTTGAAGCGTTCGTTTCCAGTAACAGTTTGAATTTTGGCGTTTCACACTGTTTTCTCCTATATTGATAGATGTATTTGGAACTCTAAATACAACACGGTTTGTGCTAGCTTCTTGAAACTTCACACAGTAAAGTAGTTTCACGTTCTCTCTCTATGTTATGTTTCGTCTTGATGTAGCCCTAAGCAGTGACTGGCAAGAAACACTTTCATTGAAAGGGGTTGCCAAGCTTCCAAAAATTAAGTATCTAAAGAAATCTCAGCAAATATTTTTTCACCCAAACTGGATGATACTTTCAGGTAATGATCAGTACACTAAGCCCACTTGGTCCCCAAATTTCGTTCTTCTATGTTGAAGCGTTCGTTTCCAGTAACAGTTTGAATTTTGGCGTTTCACACTGTTTTCTCCTATATTGATAGATGTATATGGAACTCTAAATCCAACACGGTTTGTGCTAGCTCCTTGAAACTTGACACAATAAAGTAGTTTCAAGTTCTATCTCTATGTTTTTTTTCCTCTTGATGTAGCCCTAAGCAGTGAGTGGCGAGAAACACTTTCATTGAAAGGGGTTGCCAAGCTTCCAAAAATTAAGAATCTCCAGAAATCTCAGCAAATATTTTTTCACCCAAACTGGATGATACTTTCAGGTAATGTTCAGAACACTAAGCCCACTTGGTTCCCCAAATTTCGTTCTTCTATGTTGAAGCGTTCGTTCCCAGTAACAGTTTGAATTTTGGCGTTTCACACTGTTTTCTCCTATATTGATAGATGCATTTGGAACTCTAAATCCAACACGGTTTGTGCTAGCTCCTTGAAACTTGACATAATAAAGTAGTTTCAAGTTCTATCTCTATGTTTTGTTTCCTCTTGATGTAGCCCTAAGCAGTGACTGGCAAGAAACACTTTCATTGAAAGGGGTTGCCAAGCTTCCAAAAATTACGAGTCTCCAGAAATCTCAGCAAATATATTTTCACCCAAACTGGATGATACTTTCAGGTAATGATCAGTACACTAAGCCCACTTGGTTCCCCAAATTCCGTTCTTCTATTTTGAAGCGTTCGTTTTCAGTAACAGTTTGAATTTTGGCGTTTCTCTCTGTTTTCTCCTATATTGATAGATGTATTTGGAACTCTAAATCCAACACGGTTTGTGCTAGTCCTTGAAACTTGACACAATAAAGTAGTTTCAAGTTCTATCTCTATGTTTTGTTTCCTCTTGATGTAGCCCTAAGCAGTGACGGGCGAGAAACACTTTCATTGAAAGAGGTTGCCAATCTTCCAAAAATTAAGAATCTCCAGAAATCTCAGCAAATATTTTTTCACCAAAACTGGATGATACCTTCAGGTAATGATCAGTACACTAAGCCCACTTGGTTCCCCAAATTTCGTTCTTCTATGTTGAAGCGTTCGTTTCCAGTAACAGTTTGAATTTTGGCGTTTCACACTGTTTTCTCCTATATTGATAGATGTATTTGGAACTCTAAATCCAACACGGTATGTGCTAGCTTCTTGAAACTTCACACAGTAAAGTAGTTTCAAGTTCTCTGTCTATGTTATGTTTCCTCTTGATGTAGCCCTAAGCAGTGACTGGCGAGAAACACTTTCATTGAAATGGGTTGCCAAGCTTCCAAAAATTAAGAATCTCCAGAAATCTCAGCAAATATTTTTTCACCAAAACTGGATGATACCTTCAGGTAATGATCAGTACACTAAGCCCACTGGGTTCCCCAAATTTCGTTCTTCTATGTTGAAGCGTTCGTTTCCAGTAACAGTTTGAATTTTGGCGTTTCACACTGTTTTCTCCTATATTGATAGATGTATTTGGAACTCTAAATCCAACACGGTTTGTGCTAGCTCCTTGAAACTTGACACAATGAAGTAGTTTCATGTTCTATCTCTATGTTTTGTTTCCTCTTGATGTAGCCCTCAGCAGTGACTGGCGAGAAACACTTTCATTGAAAGGGGTTGCCAAGCTTCCATAAATTAAGTATCTCCAGAAATCTCAGCAAATATTTTTTCACCCAAACTGGATAATACTTTCAGGTAATGATCAGTACACTAAGCCCACTTGGTTCCCCAAATTTTGTTCTTCTATGTTGAAGCGTTCGTTTCCAGTAACAGTTTGAATTTTGGCGTTTCACACTGTTTTCTCCTATATTGATAGATGTATTTGGAACTCTAAATCCAACACGGTTTGTGCTAGCTTCTTGAAACTTCACACAGTAAAGTAGTTTCACGTTCTCTCTCTATGTTATGTTTCCTCTTGATGTAGCCCTAAGCAGTGACTGGCGAGAAACACTTTCATTGAAAGGGGTTGCCAAGCTTCCAAAAATTACGAGTCTCCAGAAATCTCAGCAAATATTTTTTCACCCAAACTGGATGATACCTTCACGTAATGATCAGTACACTAAGCCCACTTGGTTCCCCAAATTTCGTTCTTCTATGTTTAAGCGTTCGTTTCCAGTAACAGTTTGAATTTTGGCGTTTCACACTGTTTTCTCCTATATTGATAGATGTATTTGGAACTCTAAATCCAACACGGTATGTGCTAGATTCTTGAAACTTCACACAATAAAGTAGTTTCACGTTCTCTCTCTATGTTATGTTTCCTCCTGATGTAGCACTAAGCAGTGACTGGCGAGAAACACTTTCATTGAAATGGGTTGCCAAGCTTCCAAAAATTACGAGTCTCCACAAATCTCAGCAAATATTTTTTCACCCAAACTGGATGATACTTTCAGGTAATGTTCAGAACACTAAGCCCACTTGGTTCCCCAAATTTCGTTCTTCTATGTTGAAGCGTTCGTTTCCAGTAACAGTTTGAATTTTGGCGTTTCACACTGTTTTCTCCTATATTGATACATGTATTTGGAACTCTAAATCCAACAGGGTTTGTGCTAGCTCCTTGAAACTTGACACAATAAAGTAGTTTCAAGTTCTATCTCTATGTTTTGTTTCCTCTTGATGTAGCCCTAAGCAGTGACTGGCGAGAAACACTTTCATTGAAAGGGGTGGCCAAGCTTCCAAAAATTAAGAATCTCCAGAAATCTCAGCAAATATTTTTTCACCCAAACTGGATTATAACTTCAGGTAATGATCAGTACACTAAGCCCACTTGGTTCCCCAAATTTCGTTCTTCTATGTTGAAGCGTTCGTTTCCAGTAACAGTTTGAATTTTGGCGTTTCACACTGTTTTCTCCTATATTGATAGATGTATTTGGAACTCTAAATCCAACACAGTATGTGCTAGCTTCTTGAAAAATCACACAATTAAGTAGTTTCACGTTCTCTCTCTATGTTATGTTTCCTCCTGATGTAGCCCTAAGCAGTGACTGGCGAGAAACTCTTTCATTGAAAGGGGTTGCCAAGCTTCCAAAAATTACGAGTCTCCAGAAATCTCAGCAAATATTTTTTCACCCAAACTGGATGATACTTTCAGGTAATGATCAGTACACTAAGCCCACTTGGTTCCCCAAATTTCGTTCTTCTATGTTGAAGCGTTCGTTTCCAGTAACAGTTTGAATTTTGGCGTTTCACACTGTTTTCTCCTATATTGATAGATGTATTTGGAACTCTAAATCCAACACGGTTTGTGCTAGCTTCGTGAAACTTCACACAATAAAGTAGTTTCACGTTCTCTCTCTATTTTATGTTTCCTCTTGATGTAGCCCTAAGCAGTGACTGGCGAGAAACACTTTCATTGAAAGGGGTTGCCAAGCTTCCAAAAATTACGAGTCTCCAGAAATCTCAGCAAATATTTTTTCACCCAAACTGGATGATACTTTCAGGTAATGATCAGTACACTAAGCCCACTTGGTTCCCCAAATTTCGTTCTTCTATGTTGAAGCGTTCGTTTCCAGTAACAGTTTGAATTTTGGCGTTTCACACTGTTTTCTCCTATATTGATAGATGTATTTGGAACTCTAAATCCAACACGGTTTGTGCTAGCTTCTTGAAACTTCACACAGTAAAGCAGTTTCACGTTCTCTCTCTATGTTATGTTTCCTCTTGATGTAGCCCTCAGCAGTGACTGGCGAGAAACACTTTCATTGAAAGGGGTTGCCAAGCTTCCAAAAATTAAGTATCTAAAGAAATCTCAGCAAATATTTTTTCACCCAAACTGGATGATACGTTCAGGTAATGATCAGTACACTAAGCCCACTTGGGTCCCCAAATTTCGTTCTTCTATGTTGAAGCGTTCGTTTCCAGTAACAGTTTGAATTTTGGCGTTTCACACTGTTTTCTCCTATATTGATAGATGTATATGGAACTCTAAATCCAACACGGTTTGTGCTAGCTCCTTGAAACTTGACACAATAAAGTAGTTTCAAGTTCTATCTCTATGTTTTTTTTCCTCTTGATGTAGCCCTAAGCAGTGAGTGGCGAGAAACACTTTCATTGAAAGGGGTTGCCAAGCTTCCAAAAATTAAGAATCTCCAGAAATCTCAGCAAATATTTTTTCACCCAAACTGGATGATACTTTCAGGTAATGATCAGTACACTAAGCCCACATGGTTCCCCAAATTTCGTTCTTCTATGTTGAAGCGTTCGTTTCCAGTAACAGTTTGAATTTTGGCGTTTCACACTGTTTTCTCCTATATTGATAGATGTATTTGGAACTCTAAATCCAACACGGTTTGTGCTAGCTTCGTGAAACTTCACACAATAAAGTAGTTTCACGTTCTCTCTCTATGTTATGTTTCCTCTTGATGTAGCCCTAAGCAGTGACTGGCGAGAAACACTTTCATTGAAAGGGGTTGCCAAGCTTCCAAGAATTACGAGTCTCCAGAAATCTCAGCAAATATTTTTTCACCCAAACTTTATGATCCTTTCAGGTAATGATCAGTACACTAAGCCAACTTGGTTCCCCAAATTTCGTTCTTCTATGTTGAAGCGTTCGTTTCCAGTAACAGTTTGAATTTTGGCGTTTCACACTGTTTTCTCCTATATTGATAGATGTATTTGGAACTCTAAATCCAACACGGTTTGTGCTAGCTTCTTGAAACTTCACACAGTAAAGTAGTTTCAAGTTCTCTGTCTATGTTATGTTTCCTCTTGATGTAGCCCTAAGCAGTGACTGGCGAGAAACACTTTCATTGAAAGGGGTTGCCAAGCTTCCAAAAATAACGAGTCTCCAGAAATCTCAGCAAATATTTTTTCACCCAAACTGGATGATACTTTCAGGTAATGATCAGTACACGAAGCCCACTTGGTTCCCCAAATTTCGTTCTTCTATGTTGAAGCGTTCGTTTCCAGTAACAGTTTGAATTTTGGCGTTTCACACTGTTTTCTCCTATATTGATAGATGTATATGGAACTCTAAATCCAACACGGTTTGTGCTATCTCCTTGAAACTTGACACAATAAAGGAGTTTCAAGTTCTCTCTCTATGTTTTTTTTCCTCTTGATGTAGCCCTAAGCAGTGAGTGGCGAGAAACACTTTCATTGAAAGGGGTTGCCAAGCTTCCAATAATTAAGAATCTCCAGAAATCTCAGCAAATATTTTTTCACACAAACTGTATGATACCTTCAGGTAATGATCAGTACACTAAGCCCACTTGGTTCCCCAAATTTCGTTCTTCTATGTTGAAGTGTTCGTTTCCAGTAACAGTTTGAATTTTGGCGTTTCACACTGTTTTCTCCTATATTGATAGATGTATTTGGAACTCTAAATCCAACACAGTATGTGCTAGCTTCTTGAAAAATCACACAATTAAGTAGTTTCACGTTCTCTATCTATGTTATGTTTCCTCCTGATGTAGCCCTAAGCAGTGACTGGCGAGAAACTCTTTCATTGAAAGGGGTTGCCAAGCTTCCAAAAATTAAGTATCTCTAGAAATCTCAGCAAATATTTTTTCACCCAAACTGGATGATACTTTCAGGTAATGATCAGTACACTAAGCCCACTTGGTTCCCCAAATTTCGTTCTTCTATGTTGAAGCGTTCGTTTCCAGTAACAGTTTGAATTTTGGCGTTTCACACTGTTTTCTCCTATATTGATAGATGTATTTGGAACTCTAAATCCAACACGGTTTGTGCTAGCTTCGTGAAACTTCACACAATAAAGTAGTTTCACGTTCTCTCTCTATTTTATGTTTCCTCTTGATGTAGCCCTAAGCAGTGACTGGCGAGAAACACTTTCATTGAAAGGGGTTGCCAAGCTTCCAAAAATTACGAGTCTCCAGAAATCTCAGCAAATATTTTTTCACCCAAACTGGATGATACTTTCAGGTAATGATCAGTACACTAAGCCCACTTGGTTCCCCAAATTTCGTTCTTCTATGTTGAAGCGTTCGTTTCCAGTAACAGTTTGAATTTTGGCGTTTCACACTGTTTTCTCCTATATTGATAGATGTATTTGGAACTCTAAATCCAACACGGTTTGTGCTAGCTTCTTGAAACTTCACACAGTAAAGTAGTTTCACGTTCTCTCTCTATGTTATGTTTCCTCTTGATGTAGCCCTAAGCAGTGAGTGGCGAGAAACACTTTCATTGAAAGGGGTTGCCAAGCTTCCAAAAATTAAGTATCTAAAGAAATCTCAGCAAATATTTTTTCACCCAAACTGGATGATACTTTCAGGTAATGATCAGTACACTAAGCCCACTTGGGTCCCCAAATTTCGTTCTTCTATGTTGAAGCGTTCGTTTCCAGTAACAGTTTGAATTTTGGCGTTTCACACTGTTTTCTCCTATATTGATAGATGTATATGGAACTCTAAATCCAACACGGTTTGTGCTAGCTCCTTGAAACTTGACACAATAAAGTAGTTTCAAGTTCTATCTCTATGTTTTTTTTCCTCTTGATGTAGCCCTAAGCAGTGAGTGGCGAGAAACACTTTCATTGAAAGGGGTTGCCAAGCTTCCAAAAATTAAGAATCTCCAGAAATCTCAGCAAATATTTTTTCACCCAAACTGGATGATACTTTCAGGTAATGATCAGTACACTAAGCCCACATGGTTCCCCAAATTTCGTTCTTCTATGTTGAAGCGTTCGTTTCCAGTAACAGTTTGAATTTTGGCGTTTCACACTGTTTTCTCCTATATTGATAGATGTATTTGGAACTCTAAATCCAACACGGTTTGTGCTAGCTTCGTGAAACTTCACACAATAAAGTAGTTTCACGTTCTCTCTCTATGTTATGTTTCCTCTTGATGTAGCCCTAAGCAGTGACTGGCGAGAAACACTTTCATTGAAAGGGGTTGCCAAGCTTCCAAGAATTACAAGTCTCCAGAAATCTCAGCAAATATTTTTTCACCCAAACTTTATGATCCTTTCAGGTAATGATCAGTACACTAAGCCAACTTGGTTCCCCAAATTTCGTTCTTCTATGTTGAAGCGTTCGTTTCCAGTAACAGTTTGAATTTTGGCGTTTCACACTGTTTTCTCCTATATTGATAGATGTATTTGGAACTCTAAATCCAACACGGTTTGTGCTAGCTTCTTGAAACTTCACACAGTAAAGTAGTTTCAAGTTCTCTGTCTATGTTATGTTTCCTCTTGATGTAGCCCTAAGCAGTGACTGGCGAGAAACACTTTCATTGAAAGGGGTTGCCAAGCTTCCAAAAATAACGAGTCTCCAGAAATCTCAGCAAATATTTTTTCACCCAAACTGGATGATACTTTCAGGTAATGATCAGTACACGAAGCCCACTTGGTTCCCCAAATTTCGTTCTTCTATGTTGAAGCGTTCGTTTCCAGTAACAGTTTGAAATTTGGCGTTTCACACTGTTTTCTCCTATATTGATAGATGTATATGGAACTCTAAATCCAACACGGTTTGTGGTAGCTCCTTGAAACTTGACACAATAAAGTAGTTTCAAGTTCTATCTCTATGTTTTGTTTCCTCTTGATGTAGCCCTAAGCAGTGACTGGCGAGAAACACTTTCATTGAAAGGGGTTGCCAAGCTTCCAAAAATTAAGTATCTCCAGAAATCTCAGCAAATATTTTTTCACCCAAACTGGATGATACTTTCAGGTAATGATCAGTACACGAAGCCCACTTGGTTCCCCAAATCGTTCTTCTATGTTGAAGCGTTCGTTTCCAGTAACAGTTTGAATTTTGGCATTTCACACTGTTTTCCCCTATATTGATAGATGTATTTGGAACTCTAAATCCAACACGGTTTGTGCTAGCTTCTTGAAACTTCACACAGTAAAGTAGTTTCACGTTCTCTCTCTATGTTATGTTTCCTCTTGATGTAGCCCTAAGCAGTGACTGGCGAGAAACACTTTCATTGAAAGGGGTTGCCAAGCTTCCAAAAATTAAGTATCTCTAGAAATCTCAGCAAATATTTTTTCACCCAAACTGGATGATACTTTCAGGTAATGATCAGTACACGAAGCCCACTTGGTTCCCCAAATTTCGTTCTTCTATGTTGAAGCGTTCGTTTCCAGTAACAGTTTGAATTTTGGTGTTTCACACTGTTTTCTCCTATATTGATAGATGTATTTGGATCTCTAAATCCAACACGGTTTGTGCTAGCTTCTTGAAACTTGACACAATAAAGTAGTTTCAACTTCTATCTCTATGTTTTGTTTCCTCTTGATGTAGCCCTAAGCAGTGACTGGCGAGAAACACTTTCATTGAAAGGGGTTGCCAAGCTTCCAAAAATTACGAGTCTCCAGAAATCTCAGCAAATATTTTTTCACCCAAACTGGATGATACTTTCTGGTAATGTTCAGTACACTAAGCCCACTTGGTTCCCCAAATTTCGTTCTTCTATGTTGAAGCGTTCGTTTCCAGTAACAGTTTGAATTTTGGCGTTTCACACTGTTTTCTCCTATATTGATAGATGTATTTGGAACTCTAAATCCAACACGGTTTGTGCTAGCTTCTTGAAACTTCACACAGTAAAGTAGTTTCACGTTCTCTCTCTATGTTATGTTTCCTCTTGATGTAGCCCTAAGCAGTGACTGGCGAGAAGCACTTTCATTGAAAGGGGTTGCCAAGCTTCCAAAAATTACGAGTCTCCAGAAATCTCAGCATATATTTTTTAACCCAAACGGGATGACACTTTCAGGTAATGATCAGTACACGAAGCCCACTTGGTTCCCCAAATTTCGTTCTTCTATGTTGAAGCATTCGTTTCCAGTAACAGTTTGAATTTTGGCGTTTCACACTGTTTTCTCCAATATAGATAGATGTATATGGAACTCTAAATCCAACACGGTTTGTGCTAGCTCCTTGAAACTTGACACAATAAAGTAGTTTCAAGTTCTATCTCTATGTTTTTTTTTCCTCTTGATGTAGCCCTCAGCAGTGAGTGGCGAGAAACACTTTCATTGAAAGGGGTTGCCAAGCTTCCAAAAATTAAGAATCTCCAGAAATTTCAGCAAATATTTTTTCAACCAAACTGGATGATACCTTCAGGTAATGTTCAGTACACTAAGCCCACTTGGTTCCCCAAATTTCGTTCTTCTATGTTGAAGCGTTCGTTTCCAGTAACAGTTTGAATTTTGGCGTTTCACACTGTTTTCTCCTATATTGATAGATGTATTTGGAACTCTAAATCCAACACGGTTTGTGCTAGCTTCTTGAAACTTCACACAGTAAAGTAGTTTCACGTTCTCTCTCTATGTTATGTTTCCTCTTGATGTAGCCCTAAGCAGTGACTGGCGAGAAACACTTTCATTGAAAGGGGTTGCCAAGCTTCCAAAAATTAAGTATCTAAAGAAATCTCAGCAAATATTTTTTCACCCAAACTGGATGATACTTTCAGGTAATGATCAGTACACTAAGCCCACTTGGGTCCCCAAATTTCGTTCTTCTATGTTGAAGCGTTCGTTTCCAGTAACAGTTTGAATTTTGGCGTTTCACACTGTTTTCTCCTATATTGATAGATGTATATGGAACTCTAAATCCAACACGGTTTGTGCTAGCTCCTTGAAACTTGACACAATAAAGTAGTTTCAAGTTCTATCTCTATGTTTTTTTTCCTCTTGATGTAGCCCTAAGCAGTGAGTGGTGAGAAACACTTTCATTGAAACGGGTTGCCAAGCTTCCAAAAATTAAGAATCTCCAGAAATCTCAGCAAATATTTTTTCACACAAACTGGATGATACTTTCAGGTAATGATCAGTACACTAAGCCCACATGGTTCCCCAAATTTCGTTCTTCTATGTTGAAGCGTTCGTTTCCAGTAACAGTTTGAATTTTGGCGTTTCACACTGTTTTCTCCTATATTGATAGATGTATTTGGAACTCTAAATCCAACACGGTTTGTGCTAGCTTCGTGAAACTTCACACAATAAAGTAGTTTCACGTTCTCTCTCTATGTTATGTTTCCTCTTGATGTAGCCCTAAGCAGTGACTGGCGAGAAACACTTTCATTGAAAGGGGTTGCCAAGCTTCCAAGAATTAAGTATCTCTAGAAATCTCAGCAAATATTTTTTCACCCAAACTGGATGATACTTTCAGGTAATGATCAGTACACTAAGCCCACTTGGTTCCCCAAATTTCGTTCTTCTATGTTGAAGCGTTCGTTTCCAGTAACAGTTTGAATTTTGGTGTTTCACACTGTTTTCTCCTATATTGATAGATGTATTTGGATCTCTAAATCCAACACGGTTTGTGCTAGCTTCTTGAAACTTGACACAATAAAGTAGTTTCAACTTCTATCTCTATGTTTTGTTTCCTCTTGATGTAGCCCTAAGCAGTGACTGGCGAGAAACACTTTCATTGAAAGGGGTTGCCAAGCTTCCAAAAATTACGAGTCTCCAGAAATCTCAGCAAATATTTTTTCACCCAAACTGGATGATACTTTCTGGTAATGTTCAGTACACTAAGCCCACTTGGTTCCCCAAATTTCGTTCTTCTATGTTGAAGCGTTCGTTTCCAGTAACAGTTTGAATTTTGGCGTTTCACACTGTTTTCTCCTATATTGATAGATGTATTTGGAACTCTAAATCCAACACGGTTTGTGCTAGCTTCTTGAAACTTCACACAGTAAAGTAGTTTCACGTTCTCTCTCTATGTTATGTTTCCTCTTGATGTAGCCCTAAGCAGTGACTGGCGAGAAACACTTTCATTGAAAGGGGTTGCCAAGCTTCCAAAAATTACGAGTCTCCAGAAATCTCAGCATATATTTTTTAACCCAAACGGGATGACACTTTCAGGTAATGATCAGTACACGAAGCCCACTTGGTTCCCCAAATTTCGTTCTTCTATGTTGAAGCATTCGTTTCCAGTAACAGTTTGAATTTTGGCGTTTCACACTGTTTTCTCCTATATTGATAGATGTATATGGAACTCTAAATCCAACATGGTTTGTGCTAGCTCCTTGAAACTTGACACAATAAAGTAGTTTCAAGTTCTATCTCTATGTTTTTTTTTCCTCTTGATGTAGCCCTCAGCAGTGAGTGGCGAGAAACACTTTCATTGAAAGGGGTTGCCAAGCTTCCAAAAATTAAGAATCTCCAGAAATTTCAGCAAATATTTTTTCAACCAAACTGGATGATACCTTCAGGTAATGTTCAGTACACTAAGCCCACTTGGTTCCCCAAATTTCGTTCTTCTATGTTGAAGCGTTCGTTTCCAGTAACAGTTTGAATTTTGGCGTTTCACACTGTTTTCTCCTATATTGATAGATGTATTTGGAACTCTAAATCCAACACGGTTTGTGCTAGCTTCGTGAAATTTCACACAATAAAGTAGTTTCACGTTCTCTCTCTATGTTATGTTTCCTCTTGATGTAGCCCTAAGCAGTGACTGGCGAGAAACACTTTCATTGAAAGGGATGCCAAGCTTCCAAAAATTACGAGTCTCCAGAAATCTCAGCAAATATTTTTTCACAAAAACTGGATGATACTTTCAGGTAATGATCAGTACACTAAGCCCACTTGGGTCCCCAAATTTCGTTCTTCTATTTTGAAGCGTTCGTTTCCAGTAACAGTTTGAATTTTGGCATTTCACACTGTTTTCTCCTATATTGATAGATGTATTTGGAACTCTAAATCCAATAGGGTTTGTGCTAGCTCCTTGAAACTTGACACAATAAAGTAGTTTCAACTTCTATATCTATGTTTTGTTTCCTCTTGATGTAGCCCTAAGCAGTGACTGGCGAGAAACACTTTCATTCAAAGTTGTTGCCAAGCTTCCAAAAATTACAAGTCTCCAGAAATCTCAGCAAATATTTTTTCACCCAAACTGGATGATACCTTCAGGTAATGATCAGTACACTAAGCCCACTTGGTTCCCCAAATTTCGTTCTTCTATGTTGAAGCGTTCGTTTCCAGTAACAGTTTGAATTTTGGCGTTTCACACTGTTTTCCCCTATATTGATAGATGTATTTGGAACTCTAAATCCAACACAGTTTGTGCTAGCTTCTTGAAACTTCACACAGTAAAGTAGTTTCACGTTCTCTCTCTATGTTATGTTTCCTCTTGATGTAGCCCTAAGCAGTGACTGGCGAGAAACACTTTCATTGAAAGGGGTTGCCAAGCTTCCAAAAATTAAGAATCTCCAGAAATCTCAGCAAATATTTTTTCCCTCAAACTGGATGATACCTTCAGGTAATGATCAGTACACTAAGCCCACTTGGTTCCCCAAATTTCGTTCTTCTATGTTGAAGCGTTCGTTTCCAGTAACAGTTTGAATTTTGGTGTTTCACACTGTTTTCTCCTATATTGATAGATGTATATGGAACTCCAAATCCAACACGGTTTGTGCTAGCTCCTTGAAACTTGACACAATAAAGTAGTTTCAAGTTCTATCTCTATGTTTTGTTTCCTCTTGATGTAGCCCTAAGCAGTGACTGGCGAGAAACACTTTCATTGAAAGGGGTTGCCAAGCTTCCAAAAATTAAGAATCTCCAGATATTTCAGCAAATATTTTTTCACCCAAACTGGATGATACCTTCACGTAATGATCAGTACACTAAGCCCACTTGGTTCACCAAATTTCGTTCTTCTATGTTGAAGCGTTCATTCCAGTAACAGTTTGAATTTTGGCGTTTCACACCGTTTTCTCTTATATTGATAGATGTATTTGGATCTCTAAATTTAACACGGTTTGTGCTAGCTTCTTGAAACTTGACACAATAAAGCAGTTTCAACTTCTATCTCTATGTTTTGTTTCCTCTTGATGTAGCCCTAAGCAGTGACTGGCGAGAAACACTTTCATTGAAAGGGGTTGCCAAGCTTCCAAAAATTACGAGTCTCCAGAAATCTCAGCAAATATTTTTTCACCCAAACTGGATGATACCTTCAGGTAATGATCAGTACACTAAACCCACTTGGTTCCCCAAATTTCGTTCTTCTATGTTGAAGCGTTCGTTTCCAGTAACAGTTTGAATTTTGGCGTTTCACACTGTTTTCTCCTATATTGATAGATGTATTTGGAACTCTAAATCCAACACGGTATGTGCTAGCTTCTTGAAACTTCACACAATAAAGTAGTTTCACGTTCTCTCTCTATGTTATGTTTCCTCCTGATGTAGCACTAAGCAGTGACTGGCGAGAAACACTTTCATTGAAATGGGTTGCCAAGCTTCCAAAAATTACGAGTCTCCAGAAATCTCAGCATATATTTTTTAACCCAAATGGGATGATACTTTCAGGTAATGATCAGTACACGAAGCCCACTTGGTTCCCCAAATTTCGTTCTTCTATGTTGAAGTGTTCGTTTCCAGTAACAGTTTGAATTTTGGCGTTTCACACTGTTTTCTCCTATACTGATAGATGTATATGGAACTCTAAATCCAACACGGTTTGTGCTAGCTCCTTGAAACTTGATACAATAAAGTAGTTTCAAGTTCTATCTCTATGGTTTGTTTCCTCTTGATGTAGCCCTAAGCAGTGACTGGCGAGAAACACTTTCATTGAAGTTGTTGCCAAGCTTCCAAAAATTACGAGTCTCCAGAAATCTCAGCAAATATTTTTTCACCCAAACTGGATGATACCTTCAGGTAATGATCAGTACACTAAGCCCACTTGGTTCCCCAAATTTCGTTCTTCTATGTTGAAGCGTTCATTTCCAGTAACAGTTTGAATTTTGGCGTTTCACACTGTTTTCTCCTATATTGATAGATGTATTTGGAACTCTAAATCCAACACGGTTTGTGGTAGCTCCTTGAAACTTGACACAATAAAGTAGTTTCAAGTTCTATCTCTATGTTTTGTTTCCTCTTGATGTAGCCCTAAGCAGTGACTGGCGAGAAACACTTTCATTGAAAGGGGTTGCCAAGCTTCCAAAAATTAAGTATCTCCAGAAATCTCAGCAAATATTTTTTCACCCAAACTGGATGATACTTTCAGGTAATGATCAGTACACGAAGCCCACTTGGTTCCCCAAATCGTTCTTCTATGTTGAAGCGTTCATTTCCAGTCACAGTTTGAATTTTGGCATTTCACACTGTTTTCCCCTATATTGATAGATGTATTTGGAACTCTAAATCCAACACGGTTTGTGCTAGCTTCTTGAAACTTCACACAGTAAAGTAGTTTCACGTTCTCTCTCTATGTTATGTTTCCTCTTGATGTAGCCCTAAGCAGTGACTGGCGAGAAACACTTTCATTGAAAGGGGTTGCCAAGCTTCCAAAAATTAAGTATCTCTAGAAATCTCAGCAAATATTTTTTCACCCAAACTGGATGATACTTTCAGGTAATGATCAGTACACTAAGCCCACTTGGTTCCCCAAATTTCGTTCTTCTATGTTGAAGCGTTCGTTTCCAGTAACAGTTTGAATTTTGGTGTTTCACACTGTATTCTCCTATATTGATAGATGTATTTGGATCTCTAAATCCAACACGGTTTGTGCTAGCTTCTTGAAACTTGACACAATAAAGTAGTTTCAACTTCTATCTCTATGTTTTGTTTCCTCTTGATGTAGCCCTAAGCAGTGACTGGCGAGAAACACTTTCATTGAAAGGGGTTGCCAAGCTTCCAAAAATTACGAGTCTCCAGAAATCTCAGCAAATATTTTTTCACCCAAACTGGATGATACTTTCTGGTAATGTTCAGTACACTAAGCCCACTTGGTTCCCCAAATTTCGTTCTTCTATGTTGAAGCGTTCGTTTCCAGTAACAGTTTGAATTTTGGCGTTTCACACTGTTTTCTCCTATATTGATAGATGTATTTGGAACTCTAAATCCAACACGGTTCGTGCTAGCTTCTTGAAACTTCACACAGTAAAGTAGTTTCACGTTCTCTCTCTATGTTATGTTTCCTCTTGATGTAGCCCTAAGCAGTGACTGGCGAGAAACACTTTCATTGAAAGGGGTTGCCAAGCTTCCAAGAATTACGAGTCTCCAGAAATCTCAGCATATATTTTTTAACCCAAACGGGATGACACTTTCAGGTAATGATCAGTACACGAAGCCCACTTGGTTCCCCAAATTTCGTTCTTCTATGTTGAAGCATTCGTTTCCAGTAACAGTTTGAATTTTGGCGTTTCACACTGTTTTCTCCTATATTGATAGATGTATATGGAACTCTAAATCCAACACGGTTTGTGCTAGCTCCTTGAAACTTGACACAATAAAGTAGTTTCAAGTTCTATCTCTATGTTTTTTTTCCTCTTGATGTAGCCCTCAGCAGTGAGTGGCGAGAAACACTTTCATTGAAAGGGGTTGCCAAGCTTCCAAAAATTAAGAATCTCCAGAAATTTCAGCAAATATTTTTTCAACCAAACTGGATGATACCTTCAGGTAATGATCAGTACACTAAGCCCACTTGGTTCCCCAAATTTCGTTCTTCTATGTTGAAGCGTTCGTTTCCAGTAACAGTTTGAATTTTGTCGTTTCACACTGTTTTCTCCTATATTGATAGATGTATTTGGAACTCTAAATCCAACACGGTTTGTGCTAGCTTCGTGAAATTTCACACATAAAGTAGTTTCACGTTCTCTCTCTATGTTATGTTTCCTCTTGATGTAGCCCTAAGCAGTGACTGGCGAGAAACACTTTCATTGAAAGGGATGCCAAGCTTCCAAAAATTACGAGTCTCCAGAAATCTCAGCAAATATTTTTTCACCCAAACTGGATGATACTTTCAGGTAATGATCAGTACACTAAGCCCACTTGGTTCCCCAAATTTCGTTCTTCTATTTTGAAGCGTTCGTTTCCAGTAACAGTTTGAATTTTGGCGTTTCACACTGTTTTCTCCTATATTGATAGATGTATTTGGAACTCTAAATCCAATACGGTTTGTGCTAGCTCCTTGAAACTTGACACAATAAAGTAGTTTCAACTTCTATATCTATGTTTTGTTTCCTCTTGATGTAGCCCTAAGCAGTGACTGGCGAGAAACACTTTCATTGAAGTTGTTGCCAAGCTTCCAAAAATTACGAGTCTCCAGAAATCTCAGCAAATATTTTTTCACCCAAACTGGATGATACTTTCAGGTAATGATCAGTACACTAAGCCCACTTGGTTCCCCAAATTTCGTTCTTCTATGTTGAAGCGTTCATTTCCAGTAACAGTTTGAATTTTGGCGTTTCACACTGTTTTCTCCTATATTGATAGATGTATTTGGAACTCTAAATCCAACACGGTTTGTGGTAGCTCCTTGAAACTTGACACAATAAAGTAGTTTCAAGTTCTATCTCTATGTTTTGTTTCCTCTTGATGTAGCCCTAAGCAGTGACTGGCGAGAAACACTTTCATTGAAAGGGGTTGCCAAGCTTCCAAAAATTAAGTATCTCCAGAAATCTCAGCAAATATTTTTTCACCCAAACTGGATGATACTTTCAGGTAATGATCAGTACACGAAGCCCACTTGGTTCCCCAAATCGTTCTTCTATGTTGAAGCGTTCGTTTCCAGTAACAGTTTGAATTTTGGCATTTCACACTGTTTTCCCCTATATTGATAGATGTATTTGGAACTCTAAATCCAACACGGTTTGTGCTAGCTTCTTGAAACTTCACACAGTAAAGTAGTTTCACGTTCTCTCTCTATGTTATGTTTCCTCTTGATGTAGCCCTAAGCAGTGACTGGCGAGAAACACTTTCATTGAAAGGGGTTGCCAAGCTTCCAAAAATTAAGTATCTCTAGAAATCTCAGCAAATATTTTTTCACCCAAACTGGATGATACTTTCAGGTAATGATCAGTACACTAAGCCCACTTGGTTCCCCAAATTTCGTTCTTCTATGTTGAAGCGTTCGTTTCCAGTAACAGTTTGAATTTTGGCGTTTCACACTGTTTTCTCCTATATTGATAGATGTATTTGGAACTCTAAATCCAACACGGTTTGTGCTAGCTTCTTGAAACTTCACACAGTAAAGTAGTTTCACGTTCTCTCTCTATGTTATGTTTCCTCTTGATGTAGCCCTAAGCAGTGACTGGAGAGAAACACTTTCATTGAAAGGGGTTGCCAAGCTTCCAAAAATTAAGAATCTCCAGAAATTTCAGCAAATATTTTTTCAACCAAACTGGATGATACCTTCAGGTAATGATCAGTACACTAAGCCCACTTGGTTCCCCAAATTTCGTTCTTCTATGTTGAAGCGTTCGTTTCCAGTAACAGTTTGAATTTTGGCGTTTCACACTGTTTTCTCCTATATTGATAGATGTATTTGGAACTCTAAATCCAACACGGTTTGTGCTAGCTTCGTGAAATTTCACACAATAAAGTAGTTTCACGTTCTCTCTCTATGTTATGTTTCCTCTTGATGTAGCCCTAAGCAGTGACTGGCGAGAAACACATTCATTGAAAGGGATGCCAAGCTTCCAAAAATTACGAGTCTCCAGAAATCTCAGCAAATATTTTTTCACCCAAACTGGATGATACTTTCAGGTAATGATCAGTACACTAAGCCCACTTGGTTCCCCAAATTTCGTTCTTCTATGTTGAAGCATTCGTTTCCAGTAACAGTTTGAATTTTGGCGTTTCACACTGTTTTCTCCTATATTGATAGATGTATTTGGAACTCTAAATCCAATACGGTTTGTGCTAGCTCCTTGAAACTTGACACAATAAAGTAGTTTCAACATCTATATCTATGTTTTGTTTCCTCTTGATGTAGCCCTAAGCAGTGACTGGCGAGAAACACTTTCATTCAAAGCTGTTGCCAAGCTTCCAAAAATTACGAGTCTCCAGAAATCTCAGCAAATATTTTTTCACCCAAACTGGATGATACCTTCAGGTAATGATCAGTACACTAAGCCCACTTGGTTCCCCAAATTTCGTTCTTCTATGTTGAAGCGTTCGTTTCCAGTAACAGTTTGAATTTTGGCGTTTCACACTGTTTTCTCCTATATTGATAGATGTATTTGGAACTCTAAAACCAACACGGTTTGTGCTAGCTTCTTGAAACCTCACACAGTAAAGTAGTTTCACGTTCTCTCTTTATGTTATGTTTCCTCTTGATGTAGCCCTAAGCAGTGACTGGCGAGAAACACTTTCATTGAAAGGGGTTGCCAAGCTTCCAAAAATTAAGAATCTCCAGAAATCTCAGCAAATATTTTTTCCCTCAAACTGGATGATACCTTCAGGTAATGATCAGTACACTAAGCCCACTTGGTTCCCCAAATTTCGTTCTTCTATGTTGAAGCGTTCGTTTCCAGTAACAGTTTGAATTTTGGTGTTTCACACTGTTTTCTCCTATATTGATAGATGTATATGGAACTCTAAATCCAACACGGTTTGTGCTAGCTCCTTGAAACTTGACACAATAAAGTAGTTTCAAGTTCTATCTCTATGTTTTGTTTCCTCTTGATGTAGCCCTAAGCAGTGACTGGCGAGAAACACTTTCATTGAAAGGGGTTGCCAAGCTTCCAAAAATTAAGAATCTACAGATATTTCAGCAAATATTTTTTCACCCAAACTGGATGATACCTTCAGGTAATGATCAGTACACTAAGCCCACTTGGTTCACCAAATTTCGTTCTTCTATGTTGCAGCGTTCATTCCAGTAACAGTTTGAATTTTGGCGTTTCACACCGTTTTCTCTTATATTGATAGATGTATTTGGATCTCTAAATTTAACACGGTTTGTGCTAGCTTCTTGAAACTTGACACAATAAAGCAGTTTCAACTTCTATCTCTATGTTTTGTTTCCTCTTGATGTAGCCCTAAGCAGTGACTGGCGAGAAACACTTTCATTGAAAGGGGTTGCCAAGCTTCCAAAAATTACGAGTCTCCAGAAATCTCAGCAAATATTTTTTCACCCAAACTGGATGATACCTTCAGGTAATGATCAGTACACTAAACCCACTTGGTTCCCCAAATTTCGTTCTTCTATGTTGAAGCGTTCGTTTCCAGTAACAGTTTGAATTTTGGCGTTTCACACTGTTTTCTCCTATATTGATAGATGTATTTGGAACTCTAAATCCAACAAGGTATGTGCTAGCTTCTTGAAACTTCACACAATAAAGTAGTTTCACGTTCTCTCTCTATGTTATGTTTCCTCCTGATGTAGCACTAAGCAGTGATTGGCGAGAAACACTTTCATTGAAATGGGTTGCCAAGCTTCCAAAAATTACGAGTCTCCAGAAATCTCAGCATATATTTTTTAACCCAAACGGGATGATACTTTCAGGTAATGATCAGTACACGAAGCCCACTTCGTTCCCCAAATTTCGTTCTTCTATGTTGAAGTGTTCGTTTCCAGTAACAGTTTGAATTTTGGCGTTTCACACTGTTTTCTCCTATATTGATAGATGTATATGGAACTCTAAATCCAACACGGTTTGTGCTAGCTCCTTGAAACTTGATACAATAAAGTAGTTTCAAGTTCTATCTCTATGGTTTGTTTCCTCTTGATGTAGCCCTAAGCAGTGACTGGCGAGAAACACTTTCATTGAAGTTGTTGCCAAGCTTCCAAAAATTACGAGTCTCCAGAAATCTCAGCAAATATTTTTTCACCCAAACTGGATGATACCTTCAGGTAATGATCAGTACACTAAGCCCACTTGGTTCCCCAAATTTCGTTCTTCTATGTTGAAGCGTTCGTTTCCAGTAACAGTTTGAATTTTGGCGTTTCACACTGTTTTCTCCTATATTGATAGATGTATTTGGAACTCTAAATCCAACACGGTTTGTGCTAGCTTCTTGAAACTTCACACAGTAAAGTAGTTTCACATTCTCTCTCTATGTTATGTTTCCTCTTGATGTAGCCCTAAGCAGTGACTGGCGAGAAACACTTTCATTGAAAGGGGTTGCCAAGCTTCCAAAAATTAAGAATCTCCAGAAATCTCAGCAAATATTTTTTCACCCAAACTGGATGATACCTTCAGGTAATGATCAGTACACTAAGCCCACTTGGTTCCCCAAATTTCGTTCTTCTATGTTGAAGCGTTCGTTTCCAGTAACAGTTTGAATTTTGGCGTTTCACACTGTTTTCTCCTATATTGATAGATGTATTTGGAACTCTAAATCCAAACGGTTTGTGCTAGCTCCTTGACACTTGACACAATAAAGTAGTTTCAAGTTCTATCTCTATGTTTTGTTTCCTCTTGATGTAGCCCTAAGCAGTGCCTGGCGAGAAACACTTTCATTGAAAGGGGTTGCCAAGCTTCCAAAAATTAAGAATCTCCAGATATTTCAGCAAATATTTTTTCACCCAAACTGGATGATACCTTCAGGTAATGATCAGTACACGAAGCTCACTTGGTTCCCCAAATTTCGTTCTTCTATGTTGAAGCGTTCATTTCCAGTAACAGTTTGAATTTTGGCGTTTCACACTGTTTTCTCCTATATTGATAGATGTATTTGGAACTCTAAATCCAACACGGTTTGTGCTAGCTTCTTGAATCTTCACACAATAAAGTAGTTTCACGTTCTCTCTCTATGTTATGTTTCCTCTTGATGTAGCCCTAAGCAGTGACTGGCGAGAAACACTTTCATTGAAAGGGGTTGCCAAGCTTCCAAAAATTAAGTATCTCTAGAAATCTCAGCAAATATTTTTTCACCCAAACTGGATGATACTTTCAGGTAATGATCAGTACACTAAGCCCACTTGGTTCCCCAAATTTCCTTCTTCTATGTTGAAGCGTTCGTTTTCAATAACAGTTTGAATTTTGGCGTTTCACACTGTTTTCTCCTATATTTATACATGTATTTGGAACTCTAAATCCAACACGGTTTGTGCTAGCTTCGTGAAACTTCACACAATAAAGTAGTTTCACGTTCTCTCTCTATGTTATGTTTCCTCTTGATGTAGCCCTAAGCAGTGACTGGCGAGAAACACTTTCATTGAAAGGGGTTGCCAAGCTTCCAAAAATTATGAGTCTCCAGAAATCTCAGCAAATATTTTTTCACCCAAACTGCATGATACACTCAGGTAATGATCAGTACACTAAGCCCACTTGGTTCCCCAAATTTCGTTCTTCTATGTTGAAGCGTTCGTTTCCAGTAACAGTTTGAATTTTGGCGTTTCACACTGTTTTCTCCTATATTGATAGATGTATATGGAACTCTAAATCCAACACGGTTTGTGCTAGCTCCTTGAAACTTGACACAATAAAGAAGTTTCAAGTTCTATCTCTATGTTTTGTTTCCTCTTGATGTAGCCCTAAGCAGTGACTGGAGAGAAACACTTTCATTGAAAGGGGTTGCCAAGCTTCCAAAAATTACGAGTCTCCAGAAATCTCAGCAAATATTTTTTCACCCAAACTGGATGATACTTTCAGGTAATGATCAGTACACTAAGCCCACTTGGTTCCCCAAATTTCGTTCTTCTATGTTGAAGCGTTCGTTTCCAGTAACAGTTTGAATTTTGGTGTTTCACACTGTTTTCTCCTTTATTGATAGATGTATTTGGATCTCTAAATCCAACACGGTTTGTGCTAGCTTCTTGAAACTTGACACAATAAAGTAGTTTCAACTTCTATCTCTATGTTTTGTTTCCTCTTGATGTAGCCCTAAGCAGTGACTGGCGAGAAACACTTTCATTGAAAGGGGTTGCCAAGCTTCCAAAAATTACGAGTCTCCAGAAATCTCAGCAAATATTTTTTCACCCAAACTGGATGATACTTTCTGGTAATGTTCAGTACACTAAGCCCACTTGGTTCCCCAAATTTCGTTCTTCTATGTTGAAGCGTTCGTTTCCAGTAACAGTTTGAATTTTGGCGTTTCACACTGTTTTCTCCTATATTGATAGATGTATTTGGAACTCTAAATCCAACACGGTTTGTGCTAGCTTCTTGAAACTTCACACAGTAAAGTAGATTCACGTTCTCTCTCTATGTTATGTTTCCTCTTGATGTAGCCCTAAGCAGTGACTGGCGAGAAACACTTTCATTGAAAGGGGTTGCCAAGCTTCCAAAAATTAAGTATCTCCAGAAATCTCAGCAAATATTTTTTCACCCAAAATGGATGATACTTTCAGGTAATGATCAGTACACTAAGCCCACTTGGTTCCCCAAATTTCGTTCTCCTATGTTGAAGCGTTCGTTTCCAGTAACAGTTTGAATTTTGGCGTTTCACACTGTTTTCTCCTATATTGATAGATGTATATGGAACTCTAAATCCAACACGGTTTGTGCTAGCTCCTTGAAACTTGACACAATAAAGTAGTTTCAAGTTCTATCTCTATGTTTTGTTTCCTCTTGATGTAGCCCTAAGCAGTGACGGGCGAGAAACACTTTCATTGAAAGGGGTTGCCAAGCTTCCAAAAATTACGAGTCTCCAGAAATCTCAGCATATATTTTTTAACCCAAACGGGATGACACTTTCACGTAATGATCAGTACACGAAGCCCACTTGGTTCCCCAAATTTCGTTCTTCTATGTTGAAGCGTTCGTTTCCAGTAACAGTTTGAATTTTGGCGTTTCACACTGTTTTCTCCTATATTGATAGATGTATTTGGAACTCTAAATCCAACACGGTTTGTGCTAGCTTCTTGAAACTTCACACAGTAAAGTAGTTTCACGTTCTCTCTTTATGTTATGTTTCCTCTTGATGTAGCCCTAAGCAGTGACTGGCGAGAAACACTTTCATTGAAAGGGGTTGCCAAGCTTCCAAAAATTAAGAATCTCCAGAAATCTCAGCAAATATTTTTTCCCTCAAACTGGATGATACCTTCAGGTAATGATCAGTACACTAAGCCCACTTGGTTCCCCAAATTTCGTTCTTCTATGTTGAAGCGTTCGTTTCCAGTAACAGTTTGAATTTTGGCGTTTCACACTGTTTTCTCCTATATTGATAGATGTATTTGGAACTCTAAATCCAACACGGTTTGTGCTAGCTTCTTGAAACTTCACACAGTAAAGTAGTTTCACGTTCTCTCTTTATGTTATGTTTCCTCTTGATGTAGCCCTAAGCAGTGACTAGCGAGAAACACTTTCATTGAAAGGGGTTGCCAAGCTTCCAAAAATTAAGAATCTCCAGAAATCTCCGCAAATATTTTTTCCCTCAAACTGGATGATACCTTCAGGTAATGATCAGTACACTAAGCCCACTTGGTTCCCCAAATTTCGTTCTTCTATGTTGAAGCGTTCGTTTCCAGTAACAGTTTGAATTTTGGTGTTTCACACTGTTTTCTCCTATATTGATAGATGTATATGGAACTCTAAATCCAACACGGTTTGTGCTAGCTCCTTGAAACTTGACACAATAAAGTAGTTTCAAGTTCTATCTCTATGTTTTGTTTCCTCTTGATGTAGCCCTAAGCAGTGACTGGCGAGAAACACTTTCATTGAAAGGGGTTGCCAAGCTTCCAAAAATTAAGAATCTCCAGATATTTCAGCAAATATTTTTTCACCCAAACTGGATGATACCTTCAGGTAATGATCAGTACACTAAGCCCACTTGGTTCCCCACATTTCGTTCTTCTATGTTGAAGCGTTCATTTCCAGTAACAGTTTGAATTTTGGCGTTTCACACCGTTTTCTCCTATATTGATAGATGTATTTGGATCTCTAAATTTAACACGGTTTGTGCTAGCTCCTTGAAACTTGACACAATAAAGTAGTTTCAACTTCTATCTCTATGTTTTGTTTCCTCTTGATGTAGGCCTAAGCAGTGACTGGCGAGAAACACTTTCATTGAAGTTGTTGCCAAGCTTCCAAAAATTACGAGTCTCCAGAAATCTCAGCAAATATTTTTTCACCCAAACTGGATGATACCTTCAGGTAATGATCAGTACACTAAGCCCACTTGGTTCCCCAAATTTCGTTCTTCTATGTTGAAGCGTTCGTTTCCAGTAACAGTTTGAATTTTGGCGTTTCACACTGTTTTCTCCTATATTGATAGATGTATTTGGAACTCTAAATCCAACACGGTTTGTGCTAGCTTCTTGAAACTTCACACAGTAAAGTAGATTCACGTTCTCTCTCTATGTTATGTTTCCTCTTGATG